>NC_056735.1:11182156-11241454 GCF_019279795.1 Protopterus annectens
TGAGCTGCAGTTGTGCTTAAGGAGGAATTGAGGAATGAGTGTGCAAGAAGAATTTGTCATCCATGGTATATGAGATATGTACACACACACACACACACACACACACACACACACACACACACACACACACACACACACACACACACATATCTCTCTCTCTCTCTCTCTATATATATATATATATATATGGTTCCCATTCAGAAGCCTGAAACATCATAAGCCTGAAAATCAAAATCCTGAAACCAAAAGCCTGAAAATTCAGAATCCTGAAAACTCAAAATCCTGAAAGCCCAAAATCCTGAAAGACCAAAATCCTGAAACTCAAAATCCTGAAAACACAAAATAGACATACTGATGTCATTGTGGCTTTGCTATTGTTAGCCCTGTGGTGTTAGGTCATGCGTTGGGGTCAGGTAAGTGTGCGGTTGGTTTTATGTTAGGGTTAGGGCGGTTTAAGTGAGTTAGGGTTAGGGCGCAGGTTAGGCATGTATGCAATAGTGACAAATATTGGGGTTAGGGGCGGTTTAAGTGAGTTAGGGTTAGGGGCTGGTCAGGTGAGTGTGCGATAGTGACGGACCTTAGGGTTAGGGTTAGGGTCAGGGTCAGTTGGTAGATATTAGTGTCTTTATAGTGACATATTAGCATTATTTGTGTTTTCAGGATTTTGAGTTTCAGGATTTTGGTCTTTCAGGATTTTGGGCTTTCAGGATTTTGAGTTTTCAGGATTCTGAATTTTCAGGCTTTTGGTTTCAGGATTTTGATTTTCAGGCTTATGATGTTTCAGGCTTCTGAATGGGAACCATATATATATATATATATATACACACACACACACACACACACACACACACACACACACACATATATATATATATATATATATATATATATATATATATATATATATACGCACACACACACATATATAATATGCGTGTGTGTGTTAACAAGGTAAGCCTGCAGGATAACCAGTGACCTTTTTCCCAGGGGTAACCTAGGTGCAGTATCTGGTTAAGTAACTTGCTCAAAGTTACACTGTAGGAAATGCAGGCTACTGAAAATAAACCCAATAATGCAGCAGGGTCTAGGTTTAACAGGACATAGTCTTATCTACACCTCTAAGTAGGCACTTTGGTTTTTGGTGGGCTCATGAATAATCCCATCTCATTTAGGTGACACAATATTATTCGAATCCCAAAATTTGAAACTTTGGGAAGTCACTAGTGAAAACAGTCTCAAGGTTGCAAATAAATACATTGTCATGCTTCAAGGCTATCTAACTTAACCATTGATACAGCTGCGGGCACTGCAGCAATTTGTCATGTATGTTGATCATATTCTGGTAGACTGTAATAGTGTAGTGCTGTTACTGTAAAAAGCTTGTCTTTGCTTAGGGAATCTATGTGAGAGCTATGCATTTTGAGCCTGTGTTGATATCTATTTCTCCAGAAGTAAGACATTTTTAATGTAAGCATAAACTAAGTATTGCATGAGCTGAGTGTATTTGTTAAACACAGTTTTCCCTCTGTCAGCGAGCAAGAATATGCATAATAATGTAAAGAACAACTGCACCCTAAATATATTTCATTTTCCTAGCGCGTATGTCCTCCCTAGATACAGAATAAAGTATGACTAGGATGTTTATCTTCTGTAAGGTTTCCATGCTATTCAACTTTCTCAGTTCACAATATGTTGAGTTTGAATGAAATCCCATGATGACTTCTTTAGGCATTTGTCTCAATAGTTTTTACATCATCTCACCTCTCAAATGATAAGGTTTTGTCCCAGGAAAAGCCCACATAGCAAAGTATTAGCAATGTTTTGTTCTTTCCTTCTTGTTACAGTAATAAACCTAGTAAAGGAAAACTCCACCTTAGAATTCAAAATGTGTGCTTTTTTCATTGTACCTTTGTTGACTGAGCTTTTTTAATGCATCAAAATCATGCTAAGTGCATCTTTTCACATTTTAATATGTTTTGCTACAAAATGAACATCATTTGTCTACTATACTAATGCAATCTTGATTTATGTGCTTTCTTCTGGCTTCTGGAATCCATTCCAGGACACCCTTACGAGTTATGCCAAATACAAGAAATGAGGTGGTGTTTTCTTTCCGATGGCAGTAATATGAGTCATAAGCATTTTACGCAGCTTCTGGAAGCTGACAACTTTTCATTTTTTCCTTCCTGAATTATCCTTGTTTGCATTGCTCTTATACTTGCTGTAACCTGTCTGGAGCGTTTGCTTGTTCCAGGTCGGATTTTCCTGGTAAACAAATGTTAAATAAATAAATAAATAAATAAATGAATGAATAAATAAAAACCTATTCACATAGTTGCAAATCTTCAACAAAACAAATTAGCAGAACTGCAGTTTTTTCTATAGCTCTGAATTTGTAATCCTTCAAACACTGACAAACCCTCTTCACTTTATAAACAGTAACTGGGAGGTCTCAGTCCTGATAATGTGGTGTGGTAGCAGTTTACTAACACTGGCCAGGGAGAAGGCTATTGTATTGAAGAATATTACCAGCCTTTCCTGGGAATTAATGTGCGTGTGTGTGTGTGTGTGTGTGTGTGTGTGTGTGTGTGTGTGTGTGTGTGTGTGTGTGTTTGTGTGTGTGTATATACACGTGAATGCAAGTGTTTTTTTTTAAGTACAGTTACTCTGGACAAATGAGCACTGAAAGGCTCTGAAACTAAGAAAAAGTGGTGAGAAAGGGGTCTGGGGAGCTAGACCAAAAATCATGCTCAAGTGAAGTATTTAGTGTGAAACCTGTTCTTGGGTGTCGGTGGCACAAGTCCAACAATAACTCTCAAAAGTCCTGATTTTTGCAGAATGTCCAGATTTTTTGCCTCATATTTTTGGTTTGTTTCTCATAAAATTGCAGTTTTCTGGTAAAGCAATGGCAAATCATCGAGGAATGAATTCAGAAAATAATGGTTGAAATCTGAGTTTCAGACTTCATATCTTTCAGAAAAATTGTGCTAACATAAACCATCAACTTTCTATGTTTGTAAGAGCAATATTTAAAAATTGTCACTATTTTTGGGCCTTTGTCCCCCCTTATTCATAACTTTGTCCAGATTTCTTGCTGTAAGAGGTTGGAAGGTATGGCCCACACCCAGGACAACAGTACATATTTCTTGCATGCTGTTGGTGCCAGTTGGTTTAGTCATTCATATTAATGTGCCTCATGGTGCTACTCAAGAGACCAAACTCCTGGTGGCTATAAGAGCTTTAAAATTTTTAGATAGTTAAAAAATGTAATTTATTAATGGAAAGTGGATCAGATCACAGCACAACAGCCCCTGTCCAGTGACTAATCATTTAAAATGCCGGGACTTGCTAGACTGAGTCCTGAAACACAGAGACTGAATGGATGAAAAAAATGGACTTGCATACTCTAAGTCCAAGATGGTCATTTCCTGGAATATTGCCTTTTCTCTGAAGTATGGCAATCTTGGAGTTAGCATGTATAAGTTCAGGGGTGTGTGGGCTTGCCAACAACATTGGAGTTGCAAGGGGGCTTGCCCCCTGCAAAAGAAGAAACTAAAAGGAGGAGTGATCTTTGAGATTTGCTCATCTTCTGGATTTTTGGTCTTTTCCTGGTTTGTCGGCACTTGGCATTTTACATGCAGACATTTTACTAGGGAGCCTGTCCAATTCCCTGCTTTCACATTGGATGGCAGTGGTGGAATTCAAACTCTGATGATTTGGCAACCATATGCTCTTTACATAGGCTGGCAGAGGTGGGATTCAATCCCCATCTGTCTGTCAACCAAGTTTTTCACACTTGTCTACAACAGTTTCAGAAGTTCCTCAGCAAAACAAATTTCCTCATTTAAAAGCTGATTCTGTCACCTATCTCAGCAACATAACCTTTGGCATCAAAATAGCTAATTTTAAGTCTTGGATCACCCCTGTTAAAATTGGTTTTGCAAGGGTCAGTACCAGCACATTATTTGTTGCCATCTTTATCAGCTGTGTTGCACTTAAGTTTCCCATCCATGCACATGCTCCTGTATGTAGATGAATTGACTATTTGCTTTAGAGATAAATCTTCTCTTTCAATTATCCCTTTCTTTATTAAAGATCTGTCAGACATTTGTCATAGTTTCCAAAGACACAGACTCTTATTGAACTATGGAAAAGCTGAAACATGATGTTTAGGACTCATAAGCAGTTGGTACAAGTCCCTCCTAACATGCGCATTATTACTTAGAGTGGAGCAAGCCTTACGTCACTACAGTCATTGAAATATGTTGGCATCATGGTTGCTCTATGCCTCATATTTTGCACATTTCAAAATGTGGCAAGTAAAATCAAACCCTAACTGAGAACATACGGTTGAAATTCTGAAGCAGAGTCTGCCCTTGGAAAAGGAATTCTGCTGTTTGCTATGCCATATGTTAATTTATTAATAGTAGGTTCTTAGTCTGATAGTTATACCACACCATTTTCCCCTGCTTAATTGGCAGGTATTTTACCCCTTCCCATTATAGTGGATTCAGTTGAGACCATTTTTCCATATAATGTTCCTCATATTTAGTAATGCACAGTTTCTCTGTGGTAAGATATTCAATTTATGGATTAGCCAACTCTTTAATTTAACACATCTCTGTGGTGGCCATCTATAGTTTCTTTAGCACATCCACCCATAACTGAGCTGCAGAAAGCAACATTACCTCTACTTCATCACTTATTTGAATTCTAAACTATACTAGTTCCCTGTTCTCCTAGTTGATTTTTTTCATGAATGCACATTTGGTCACTATTTTGTATGGTGCCATTCTTATTCAGGAGGTGTAACAATGTCCTGTAAGGCACTGCAGTACCTTCATACCAGTCGCATTGGTATTGGTATCATACTCCTTTTCCCATGTTGAACATGATGTTAAGTTTTAACATCAGCAGTGACCATCACCTAAAACCAATGTTCACACTACCAGATGGCTATTTTTGCCAAAATCATTCTTCCTTATCACACACACACACACACACACACACACACACACACACACACACACACACACACACACACACACACACACACACACAGCAACAGGCCTACCTGATGTAGCACTATGCTGCCCAACTAGAGTTGCTTCATTAATTCCTTTTGAACTATCCCACCATAAGCTGCTGTGTCGATTCTGTTATAATATTAGTTGGGTCAAAGGAATTACTAGCTGTACATTTTTGATCATCTTTTCTCTCAGATCTCCCTACTCTGTTCAGTCATGCAACAGCTTCACTTCACTCCCTACCCTACCCTTACTCCCACCCACACTCCATATTAATAAATTTACACTTTAATAGCCGCAACCTTACTTACCTTCACCCAGACACTATCTAGTGTTCATAACCCCTTGCCGTCTCTATTTTAAACCCTTCTCTTATAAGCCACCCCCAGTAGCAACCACCCCCACTAACAATTCCAACCTATCCCTTCCATTCCACATTTCACCTTAAGAATTTCCCTGCCTCCCATACTTATCAACATCCCTTCCCACTCACTGTTCCCCTCCTTTCCCTTATAAGCCTCCTTTCCATCTTATAACTACCTCTGTCTTTGTCAAGAACTTTGGTTACACATTAGCAGACCTCACCCCTTCTTCACTGCTTCTTGTCTTTCACAGCTTTTGTGGAAAGCAACCAATGTTTCCCCTTCTTTATTCTTTCACATTTGTAAGTCTTTCCCTCAGCTTTACTGTTATAATAGCTCTAGTGGCAGCTTATTTGTGATTCCTCACCACATTCTTCCCTTTCCAAGTGCAAATCTGGCAGCAGCCTATTACTTTCGCATCTTATTCTTCATTCTGTCCTCACATCTCTGATGGCAGTTTAATTATAATCCCATACTTGATCCCTCCTCTTCTATACCTGTTTTTCTGGTCTTACACTAATATGGGGTTAAGTGTTACTTAACTGTGCTGCTTTACCTTGTTCTTCCATTCTCAAAGCACAGCTCTAGTGTGGCAGCATATCTGTGCCTTCTTTCCTTATTCTTATTTATTTATTCACTTTCTCTCCAGTTTCTGACTAATGCATTTCAGTTAGGAGTTCCGCTGTTCCTACTCTCCTGACTCCTATTATCTATCTACGTCATCTCCAGTCCCACAGCAGCACAGCTCTGGTGACAGCGTAGTTGTCCCTTCTCTCCGGATTCCTCCTTATCTATCTACCTACTCTCCAGTCCTATGGAAGTAGCTCAGTTGTCCCTTCTTTTGTGACTCCAACTTATCTATCTACCTTCTCTGCAGTCCTAGAAGACTACAGCTCTGGTGACAGCTCAGTTATCCCATCTCTCCTTAGTCCTTCTTCTCTAGCTACCTCCTCTCCAGTCTTACGCAAGCACAGCTCTGCTGGTAGCTTAGCTATACTTCTAAGACATCTTTTTGCACTCTGCTGTACTCCTCTAACAGCAACTTAATTTCCTATTTCATATCTTTCTCTTCCCCCAATTATACTCTTGCCTCCCTGCCATCTAACCATTTTTCCTTGGTCCTCTACTTGACCCTAAGTACTGATCTGGTGATTACCTACTCATTCCTTCTACCCTACACTCTACCTTATATTTTAAGCCCTTCCCTGCTAACCGTTAAGCAGTTGTCTAGTGACTCCACAACTGTTCTCTTTCTCACTATCATTACTCACTTATTATCCAATCCTCTTACCCCCCCATTACTAAAATACTTTTAATACTACTTCTGAATCCTCTCATCACTTTCTCCAAACTATGACTTAAACACAAATAAGGCTCCCTTTCTTAACCCTACTCCACACTCTTTTACTTTGTCTTCTCTGTGACTCTATCCCATTAGTCACCCAACACAACCCACATCTACCACTACAGAAATCTAACTATATAAAAATCACCCCACCCACATACTTACTAAATTCCTACCCTGGGCTAAAATGTATCACTAGAAAGCAATACCAAATACTGCTATATATCTTACAACATTATCCTTTTCCTCTTAATCTGTTCAAAAAACTCACAAAATTCTTCTACCTTGACATAAAAAATCTTGTTAGCTGGTGAAATCCAAACAAACACTCGCCCTACTTCTGTCCAATTAAATCAATCATCCACCAAAACTGTAATAAAACTAAATGACTATCTGCGACATCATCAATAAGTGGACAAATTTTGAAGCCTGAATTAATATAGAACAACCTCAAATAATTGCCTTGACCGAAACCTGATTGAAAGATGAATTCTCTTCTTCACAATTCATAAATTCAAATTATGCATTTTTTACAGTAATTGATCAGGTACAAGGAATGAAAAAGTAACAGCTCTGCTGATCCAAAAGAACTCCTATATTCATATTATTCAAATTTCAAAATAAAATACCACAAATGATAAAGGGCCTAATTGGATATCAGCCCATGTCACACTTGGAGGATACACTTGCATCTAGGAACAGTACACATTCCACTGCTATCCTCAATCCCTACCCTGCAACAAGTTGTTCTTAACATGTATCTTATCGGCAGCCCTCACCACTCTGTAATCTTGGGAGATTTTAATGTTAACACAAGCTTAGATACAGCCAACCCCCTGAACTGATTCCTTAACCAATAGGAGCTTCATCA
The DNA here is from genome assembly GCF_019279795.1 of Protopterus annectens. Classification (NCBI taxonomy): domain Eukaryota; kingdom Metazoa; phylum Chordata; order Ceratodontiformes; family Protopteridae; genus Protopterus; species Protopterus annectens. The sequence continues at coordinate 11,189,762 of NC_056735.1, forward strand.
AATAGTCAAACAACTCACTAGACTAAGCACCACATAGGCAATAACTAAATGTTAGATCTCATCCTACCCAACATAAATAACAAATGACTAAAAGTAACCATACTACCTTATTATTTTAGTGATCACTACCCTGTGCTCTTTACTTTGTTCTTCAGAACACAGAAAAGACCTCCTCAAAATGTGATGTGCCATCCCATGTCAGAAAGAAAACATTCTTTGCTAAATGCACATATCCTTGCCATTGACTGGATTACCCTTTAAATGCTAGAAACCTCACAACTGCCTTAACCTTCCTTATCAAAAATTACTGTAAATCCAAAACACAATCTTTCCTACCTCACAAAGAAGATTTAGATGTCAAAAATACCCCTGGCTAACAGCACAGATAAAACAACAAATTTGTACCTGTGACAAAGCTTGGTATGAATGGGAACAAAACACTGAAGATAGCAACTTACACCATCCGTCTAGAACTACAAAAATCAACTAGAATCACTGCTAACTCTGTCAAAGCCGTTTACCTTCAAAATAAACAAAACTCTCTTCTAAACTCTCCTAAAACACTTTTGGAAAGAAGTAAAACTCCTAACTGGAAGCATCTCATCCCCTATCCAACTTCACCTCCAAAAACAATCTGCACATGGGTCTATATTATAATCTTGAAGGTTTAAAACTTCGAATCACTAAAGATCAAACTTTAGTGATCCATGTCTTAAACCATCAAAACCAAAAAAAAATAAGAAACACTAAAATAGTGTGTAGGCAGGGGGCAAGCCCCCCCTGCACCCCCCACACCCCCCTACCTAAATATACCAACTCTGAGAATGCACTACATTGAAGTAAACGAAAATCTCCCCCTACAGAGATTTTCCATTTAAACGTTCAATGCAGTGCGCTTTCGGTATTCAATATTGTCAGACTTCGAGATTTTCATATAGACCCTCTGCACACTCCCATAAATTACAGGCACTTCCTGCTAACAATTCATAATATCACCAATTCACCCTCCCACTTTCTCAATCTATTATTAACCCCATGATGATAATACTGACAGTTTTTCACTCTTGGTAGCTCCACCTTCCCCTTTCTATTTTATTGAGAATGCAGTCAAAGAAACTGCTAAATTACTAAACAAACTTAATGGCAACTCTGGCATAGGAACTTCCCCATTACACTTACTCTTTTTAAAATAGCATCCACTTTTACTGCCAAACCTCTCACTTACATATTCAACGGCTACATTTCCTCTGGTATTTTCCTTGTCAGATTTAAGCACTCCAACATCATTCTACTTCCAGAGGTCTCTTCCCAAAAAGATTACAAAGAATAAAGACCAGTTTCAAATGTGTGTTCACTAAAACATTTATAGTTTCTGGAAATAATTCAGTACTGTGATTTGTCTTTATACAGCTGCTAATACCATATTCAGCATGAAGGACAACAGCTAATTAACTGGAAGGTCTTTTTATTGACATTGTGATGATAGGAGGTACTGCCAGCCACGCCAGAAGAAGTAGGGCAGTGGATGTATGACTTGTGCCAGCACAGCTAGCTGAAATTTTGTAAATAATTATATGTCATTTGTATAACAAACTGATTTGTACAGATGCTTGTGCTGAAAATGTATTTGTGAGGTTTGCTTGTGTTAACATATATCAACAGTGCACCATACTGGAATGAAAAGAAAAGTACAAGTATTATTGTAACTGAATTAAATGTATATGTTTTAATAGAAGATACTGGGACAGCAGAGGTTAACCAGCTAGATTACTTTACGAAAAATAAGAAAAATGTAAATAAGCTGTAAACCATTAACATGGCACTTCAGTGTTGAATAGGACCAGAGATGGTGGGTCTGGAACAAGCCTTTGTTCATTAGCTCAGTAAAAAGAGGGGAAGCCCCAGGCACTGACATAAACATTTAGATGTGTATTGTAGCTGTCTATGCTAAATTCCTGTCTCAGTGTCAAAGGGGGATACTTTGAGAACCTAGAGTTAGGTGAACAGATGAAGTCATTATGCAAGCCATCTTGGATATTATATTTAACAGGGAGTAATCTCTGAGTATTGAGTATTCTGTTTTGGGGAACCTGACTAGAAAGACTGCTCACGTATTTCACTCTGCCTTTCTCTATCAAGTAATTTATTAGGGAACAGTAATTCTCTTAGATTCAGTCAGGAATATAGTGGAGCTTAGTTTACAGATTTTTTTTATTTGTATGAGTCTGTCCATCAATGTTATTTTCAATATTTCCTGTGATTTGAACTCTGTGGTTTACTGTAAATAAATATTTAGCATTTTCTTGTTCTTTTATTATTTATTATTACATATATTTAAACTTTTCATTGTGGCTTGTCCTTTTTAGAAAATATTTAAGCTTTGAGAGTATTTGCACATATTTATTTGGTAATGACTCTGGCCACTCCTGAAAGCCTTACTGTTTGGTCAACATTACTATTTGTATTAATATTAACTCAACATAATTGGATACCCTTTTAAGAGCCTTATTGTAACTGACTGGTGGTAGTGAATCTACCTTATAGTCTGGGCAAAGTTGGTAGAGCAGGTAATCTGTGCCAGCCTTTCCCAGTGTGTGTGTGTGTGTGTGTGTGTGTGTGTGTGTGTGTGTGTGTGTGTGTGTGTGTGTGTGCTTGTGTGTGAAAATTAAATTTCAAGGAGTTTGCACGTGTCAGCTACTTGAAGCAGGGACAAGAAGCAGTGGTTTCATAGTGCCAGTGGGGAGCCTTACTGGGGACCTGGGGAGAGGCAGATAGAGACACCCAGACCCTGAACTGAGTGTGTTCCCTGTGTGCTTTTAAGGGAAATTGTGCTTGATGCAGAGAGGTCTGCATCTGGAAATACTGAGTGGATCCATTTGTATTCCAAGTACATGTCCCTCTCCAGTGTCAGTGGTGAGGATTCAGGCTCCTTGATTACTGGCCCAGTGTGGGGACATCACAGATTTTAAGGGTTTGAAAGTTATATTGAAAAGAGAAACTCCCAGTTTCTTCCAATAATTCCCGTTCAGAGTCCTGAATATTGGTCTCCCTCAAGGATCCATTTTAGGTCCCTTAATCTTCTCAGTTTTTATTAATGACTTACCACATGACCTTCCTCACGTTAATGTAATCATGCATGCTGGTGACTTGCTCTTGTTAGACTAAAGCACCACTGTTTACAATCTCCAAACTAAACTACATACCTCAATTCTATAAGCTTTGTAGCTAAACACATAGTAATAAGCTCTTTATGATCCCTGTAAAATCTAATGCAGTGGTGTTTGCAAACTCCCAAATACTTTGTCACCTCCTCCCTTTAATATTAAAGTACAATACATGAAACATAATTCCATATGTCATTGAGAAAACATACCTGGGCATAACTTTAGACCGCATTCTTTCTTTGAACCAACACACAGACAAAGCAGTTGCTAGAACCATGACCCAATTAAAAGTACACTATGAGATCTCCCAACTCCTTTTCCCTTCAGCACATGATGCCTTTACTAGAAATGCTCTCATGCCCAAACTTGAGTATGGCCTTCCACTCCTAAAACATTACTCAAGCTCTAACACCCACAAAATATAAATGACTGAAAACACAATATGCAGATTTGTTCTACTCACAAATGCCCAACCACACCACTGTGACCTCCTAAAAGGATTCAAATGGCCTATAATAAAGAGCAGGACAACACTTCTGCTTAGCTGTCTGCCATTTAAAATAATCAGGTAGAGCTACTGTTCGCATCTCAAAACTAAATTACTCATCAGAGATCAAAACTACTTCCTTAGAGAAAATAATGAATCAGTCATTGCCTTTGATCAGACTCTGTTTTAAAACATCTATTGGTGAAAAACCATGCAGACCTGCAACTTGGAACCATCTTTCTTCAGATGTCAAAAAGAATTACCTTATTTCAAATTAAAGGAACATTTATATAAAGACTGCTGCATGTGCCTTCAGGACACTGTTAAGAGCATAACATAGCTTTTCTCTGTACTTCTTGTAGGGAATTTACACCATCTGCTACATTTGGATTTGATGTCAACTTCATTCAATTATTTTGTAGTAATGCATGCCTTCATCTAGTTGCTACATGTTGTTTCTCAGCCTGTACAGGTCTAAGTTGTGGCTGAAAAAGGTCAGCTGACAAACCCAATTACCCACTTATCAAAATGAAGTCAATCAATCAGTCAATCCATATGCACCTTCTGTGATTACATCATTCCCTGCAGCATTTATAAAATTGCTGCAGCATGTGTAAAACTGTATATTTAGATTTATGTCTAACTCCCATGGAGAGAACATAATTAGTTCTCCTTGCTAGAGGCAAAGTGCTTTCCCACTGTTTAGACAGCCAAACAGATATTAGCTCTCTTGAATCAGAAGCTACTTTTTATGGATGGCTGGTCTTCGCTCTTAGGGGACACTAGGTTTAAGGAAACTACCACCTCCTTATGTGTATCTGGTGCCTCACACTCACCCTTCATGTGTCCCTTACTGGACATATGCTCCAAAATGTTTGTAGTGGTTGCCTGTTTATTTTGGAACTACCTCCTTTTGGAAATGAAGTGTCATTCATCATGCCTATACATTTTACGAAACTTGCTGCTTTCTTTATTAAACATTCGGACAGCTAATGTTCCAATTATCTCTGGTATATTAACTTCTAGTGAGTGTGTTCTTGTTCTAACTGGTGACCTCATTAAACATTTGGACCACTAATCCTCCTGTTATCTCTGGTATATTAACTTCTAGTGAGTGTGTTTTTGTTCTAATTGGTGAATGCTCACATATTTATGACTCTACCCTCTCCTATATCTTTCTTCACGCTAACATCAAAAAAGGCATTTATAGAGTTTTAGTTTGTATTTTATACTCTTTTGATATAGTAGCTCAATCCATTTGATAATCATATTAATCTTCTATTTAATGTTTATGTCTTCCTTTTAAAATGTGTATTTTACAGGGAGGCTTAAAGAGAGATTGGCCAGAGGGCTTTTTATTTGGTTTAGTGACTTTTCTTTGAGTCTATAAATTCTACTGCTCATTGTGTAGTGGTGTTTAGCAGTGCCTTTTATAGATGTGGGCACTTAGAAAATAAATTTTCCCTATGAAACTTCACCTGTAACTTTACTTAGTACATTGTTGCGCAAAAACAATTTGTTTGTGCACAGAGGAATACTCTGCTGCATAAATTCAGTCATATGTAGCCTAACTGTAGTTATACCCTCCCAGTGCCAAAGCTAGTCTGCTGGACCACCTCATTGTAGTTCACCTAAAATAGACCTGACACACTTGATAGGCTCATTCCCAATTTCTTCACTGCCAGCTTGGTAGATATGGGCATCCTGAGACAATGTAGGAATTGTCTCATGTTCACTGACAACCAACTAATCCTTAAATAAATGGCTAGAGTATGTGAGAGATGTAATTACACAATGTCACTTGAGGCAAGACTCTCACACTCAAAACAACAATCAGGTTGTCAGTAACATAAGCATTATGAGAACGTAGGGCGCCTCTACTCAGAGTCAGGATACCACTGATAAACCATGTCTTTTCATAAGTGTAAGTTGAAGTTGGTGAGCTGAAGATTGGGAAAGTAAAGAAAGACAGTATACCTACAGTAAATTCATATTTCATTGGTAATTACTCATTGTCTCCTGTAGAATCCTTTTAGTCAAATTATTTTATTAATAATCTATTTGTTGTTGGCTTATTTAGTGTATGCTCCTCTGCTGCATTTAATTTATCCAAAATGACATATCTGACATATTTGGGATCTCTTAAGGGTAACTAAATACTGGATATTTTCTAAGTCAACTTAATAATTGTTTACATTACTAACATTCCATCCTGATATATAAAATACTATAGAACAATAATAGTATAATATAGAATTTCATATCTCTTTTAAGAAAATTCTCCATATAATAATTTAACATATGGAGCTCAGCTGATATTGTTGGTTAAAGGTATGAGTGATAATCCAATAGAGCTATCTTTATCTGTTGGATTAGGAATGACTTTCATTCCATGTTTAATGGCAAATTCATATTTACTTGTATTTGATACTTTAGAATTAATGTTTTATAGAAGTACTTTTTTAAAGCCTGACCAGAATTTTACCCTACTTGTATTTAAAGAAGAAAGAACATTAAATCACACTCCCAAGTTTACACACATAAAAATAACATTCAATGTTATCAGAGAATATGGTATAACTACTATAATCAAAAAAAAAAAAAAAAAAGCAAAAAATTTCTTCCAACAGTAATTTGAAATGGATTTAACATTCTTATCATTAAATACTAATGGCTTAAATAATGCAAATAAAAGATCAAACTTACTGAAATATTTAAGTCTAAATAAGGCACAAGTAGCATTTCTCCAGAAAATGCATTTTAAGACTAATGATAGCTTTATTGGGAACCCTAAGGACTATACAGTCTTAGCTCAATCCTCCTATAGAAGAAAGATAAAAAGAGTATCAATTCTCTGGAAGAAAAACATAATCACTCCAAAAGTTATTTATAAATATGAAGACAAAGAAGGTCTACTAGCATTTGTTATAATTAAATTTAATACAGAATATGGACCTTAGCTAATCTATATTGGTTCCCAGGAATTGGAGCAAGAACGGTTAAAAAAACACCTAGATTTTATTTCCAACAATTATAAAGGACATTTTATACTGGGAGGAGACTTTAATTGTACCTTAGAAGCTTCTGAAACCACCAAGAAGTCTTTTTGAATAGCAGCTATTTCAAAAATCCTTAAAAAGATGGATTGATTAATTTCATTTAATAGACACTTTTAAAGTAAAAGATGATAAATCCTTATTATTTCCCATAATGACCATAGATATGGAACACAAACCAGAATAGACAAATTATTTGTAGTTCAAGATTTACAAACAAAAATCCTCATCTTCTCAATAGTTCCATGCCCCTTCTTAGATCATGACTCTCTGATAATGAAACTCCAAATAGAGTTTAAACCTTTAATCCTCTCAACTAGAATTCCATCATATATCACGAAAATTAAAGAATTCAGACCCTGGATGTTGTCAGAACTACAGTTATTTATTGAAATTAATAATAGAACAGAAATCAATAGAATCATGGTTTGGGACTCATTAAAAGTGTATTTATTTGGTAAGACCCTTAGCTGGTACAAAAACAAATTCAGAGAGTGGGAATCTGAATCATTAGACTTGCAAACCAGACTCTTGACAGCAAAATCTACAAAAAAAATCAGATTTGTCCAGAAGTCAAAAAAGAAATAGAGGAATTAAATAAAAATATAATGAAATTCTAACACACAAAACTTGTTTAGCCTTGGAAAAATTAAAAAATAAACTCATTAGCCACCTCCCCCAGATATCTACATAACTTATCTACAAGAATTAAAATACAAGCTAAAGCAAATAACATTGGTAGTATATATCATGAAAAGAAAGGGAAAAAAAGTATCATATATAGGAGACATCCTTGAAGCATTTTGGTTTCATTATATGGAACACTTCAAAAAAGAAGATTTAGATACCAGCCAAATTAACTTAGATACAAACCTTATCAATATAAAAAAAAATTCCCGAAAACTTAAAACTACTAGACCTACAAAAACCTATATCCTACAAAGAAATTGTTGACAAGATAAAAGAAAGTAAATCTAACAAATCTCCAGGGATAGATGGTATAATTACGGAAATTTACAAACTCTTCCCTTTAATGAAAATCTCACTTTTTCATAAAACATTGCTAGAAGTCCAGTCAGAAGCAAAAATACCACCCTCATGGAAATATTCTCTCATAACACCAATTCTAAAAGATAATAAACCATCAGACCTTTGCACCTCATACAGACCTATATCATTACTGAATAATGATTACAAAATATTCATGTCAATCCTAGCTAACAGAATGAAAATCCCACTTTCAAAGACAATTAATAATGATCAAACTGGATTTTTATATAACAGGCACACACATGATAATATTACAAGGATACTTGCTCTTATAGATTATGTGAATAAAGAAGATAGAGAAACACTTGTAATTGGATTAGACAGAGAAAAAGCCTTTGATTCCCTCAACTGGGAATATCTATTTAAAACTTTAGCATTATTTGAATTTCCTCCTCCCTTCATCTTATTACTAAAAAAAAAATATATTAATAACTTAGCCTACATTAAATTAGGTCCTTTCACCTCAGAATCTATCCATATAAAGAAAGGTACTAAACAAGGATGCCCCCTTTATCCTATTTTATTTGCCTTGGCTATAGAAATACTTGCAGAAATAATACACAATAATCCAAGAATAAAAGAAATACAAGTCTATGACCAGTACATATCTAAAATAAGGCTTTTTGCTGATGATATTTTATTAACCCTATCAAATTTCAGACAGTCATTAGGAGAGCTAGAAGAAGTAATGGAGAAATTTTATAAGATTTCAGGTCTACACTTTAATAGATCAAAATCAAAATTTCTATTTTTAAATAAGAAAAAAGAACTACAAGTTACAGATAAATCCATCATAGGAAAATAAGAACTTACGCTAAATTATTTAGGAATAGTGTTATGCAAAAATATAAACGAAACTATATTAATAAATTATAAAAACATTATTGAAACAATAAAACTATATATATAGAAAAGTGGAACAAAATTATATTAACTTTTGAAGACAGATAGCAATTAATAAAAATGATCTTATTGCCAAAAATACTATATGTAGCATTAGCAATACAGTTAATTCCTGAAAGAAGCATTCTTAAAGAAATAAACTCATGCTTAATAACATTTTTATGGTATCCCAAAAAGAATAGAGTAGCTCTAACTCATCACATTAGACCCTGGAAACAAGGAGGATTGAACTTCCCAGAAATGGAAACATATATAAAAGCATCTGTGCTTAAAACTACAATAGACTGGATAAACCCAAATTATTTTGCCAACTGGAAAGAATTAACAATGGCTATGTTAACAAATTAATTTAATCTGTTAAAAAATTTTTAATAGTAGACAAATCAAACAAACCCTGGTACATACTATGCATAAGTATACAATATAATATAACAAAACCTTCTAAAACAACACTGATTAATCATTACATCGATTCCTTTAGGAAACTTATCAATGCAAACATAGATCTAAAACTTTGATTTGACCTTTTAACCCAGGGGTGGGCAAACTTTTTGATTCGTGGGCCACATTGAGTTCTAACATTTGACAAAGGGGCCGGAACAGGAGCAGATAGATGGCATGCTTTGAAAACATCACCTCATTGGGGGAAAAATACACATCTTGGGATATGGAGAAAACATGTGCTTTAATTTCCAATGAAAATGAAGAAAAGCATTACAATAAAATCTCTGACTTCGAAATGAGTCTTTAAACACTGAAAATCAAATAAATGACCATTTTATTTTAAAGCACTGAAAGTTCTGTTATCCTTCAGGATATCACCATCACTCTCCTTCTGACTGTCTTTTTTTTCAAAAACGGTAGGAGATGCAGATGTACTTGTCCTGTTCCTTTTATTCAATTTGTTTCCCCGGTGCCAAAAGTCAACAACGACCAGTGCAAGGACGAAACAGTTGCAGCAAGTCAATCTGTGAAGCATTATATTTGATCTGCGCGCACTGTTTATTTTAACAATGTGCGTATCACGGAGACACACACATTTTAATGGGAGCAGTGTTGTTGGTCTCCTTTTTTAGCCAGCGCATCAAAGTCTGGAGTTAGTTTTGTTGTGGCGATTCTCAGGATGGATCTGAGGTGTAGGTCTGTTAACTTGGATCTGTGGCTGGCTTTGTTGATGTTCATGACGCTGAAGGTCTGTTCACACACGAAGGTAGAGCCGAACAAAGTCAACATCATCTGCGCTTTTCGCCTTAGATTTGGAAACACGGCATCATTGAGTGAAGCATAGAAGTCATTTAGTTTCAGAGAGCTGAACTTCTCTTTTAAGGCAGGGTCAGACTGAAGGTTGATCAGTTCGAGCTGAAGCTCCTCTGGAGCTGTTTCGGGGTCTTGTGACAGAGGAAAGGCCACCAACTGAAGTAACTTGTCAATTTTGTCGAAATCCAAAAACCGACGGCAGAATTCTCCGTGCAGTGCATCCAGTGACTCACTGTATTTCTTTACTTTTGCTCCGGCCTCTTTCAGCATGGCTAGTCTAGGAAAATGAGTGAATGACTTGTTCAAAATCTGCCTGGAGAATAAAGCCAGCTTGGATTTGAAGGCTTTCATGTTTGTGTACATGTCATGCACAAACTGCTCCTTCCCCTGCAGTTTCACGTTGAGCTCATTCAAGTGTGAAAATACGTCCATAGCAAACGCAAAGTCACACATCCAGCTCTTGTTGCTCAGCTCAGGAAATTCATCAGTCTTCCCCTGCCACTCCAAAAACACGCCAATCTCCTCTTTGAGCTCCCACACTCGTTGAAACACTTTGCCCAAACTCAACCAGCGGACACGGGAGTGATAAAGCAGGTCCTGGTGATCCGCATCAGCTTCCTCCAGGAACGCAATGAACTGACGGTGCTGAAGTCCCCGTGCGCGTATGAAGTTGACGAGTTTCACCACAGGATTCACAACATGATTCAGCTGTAACACCGATTTACATAGAGATTCCTGGTGGATGATGCAGTGGAGGAAAATGACATCCTGGTCAGGGTTTTCATCTTTCACTTTATTCTGGATTCTCCTCAGCAGGCCAACGTTTTTTCCCGTTAAATTCGGAGATCCATCTGTGGTGACGTTAACAAGCTTACTCCAGGGAAGCTTCATGTTTTCGATGGCAGCAGACATCCGTTCAAACAAGTCCTCTCCCCGTGTTTGTCCTTTCAGAGACTCCATTGTCAAAAACTCCTCCGTTATTTCAAAAGTTTCGTTGATTCCTCGGATAAAAATGAGGAGCTGAGCAGTGTCTTTGACATCATTGCTTTCATCCAGTGCTAAAGAATAAAAAGTGAATGACTTCGCCTTTTTGTTTAATCTGCTGGCGATATCTTCATCTATTAGTTCCACACGGCGAGTCACTGTCCACCGTGATAAACTGATTTTCTCAAATGTGTCTTTGGTCTCCGGGCACAAAATACCTGCTGTCTCTACCATACATTCTTTTACAAACTCGCCCTCAGACAGTGGTTTGCTGGCCTTTGCTATTTTGAATGAAAGCATAAAACTGGCCTTGGTACTTGTCTCTTGAATGGCAGTTTGAGGGTGAAAAAAACTTTGCTGAGCCTTCAAATTAGCTGCCACCTTCTCAGCAGCAGCTTCCCGTTCTTTTGTTGTGAGCTTGCTAGCATAATTAGTGTGCTTTGTGGCAAAGTGACGGTTAATATTATACTCTTTAAAAACCGCCACAGTTTCTTGGCATATCAGGCAAACAGCAGATGATCGGTGTTTAGTGAAAAAATATTTAGTTGTCCACTCCTTATTGAACACTCGACATTCTCTGTCCACTTTCCTTTTCTTGGGTCCGCTCATCTTCATAGAGGGGCGGTGGGTCAAAGGGTAAAGTGCAAACGTGGAGTAATAGGCCTACGCTTCACCTCAACAAAGCCAATATATCTAGAGTGCGCCATCTAGTGAGGAAACATCAGAATTGCAGGGGAAATAAAACATTAACAAGGTTAATTTATTAAATTTTTTCAAGTTTGGCGGGCCGAATCAAAACGTTTAACGGGCCGCATGTGGCCCCCGGGCAGTAGTTTGCCCATGTCTGTTTTAACCCCATTTACCATCACTAAGAACTTTCCTCACAAAATATATAGGGAAACAATAACCTCCTGGGAACAAAATGGATTCTTATGCTGGTTTCAGTGTGTAAATAAATTAAATGTTTTAGATATACATATGATAAAAACTGCTTACAATATTCCAACACAGGACTGGTTAACCTTACAAAGCATTCTAATGTACGCTCAAGATTTATGCAGATTAATTAATAATTCCTCATTTAAAGATATTCCAAATATAATACGTTTTCTGTATGAATTTATATATGATAGTTGTGAAAAGAAAAATTCCATTTCAAATCTATATAAAGAGTTAATAACATATAAAAGAATTCCCAAACAATCATACTGGCAGTTCTTAACAAAAGGTCAGTCATTGCAGTTAACAGAAGAAATTAAAACTATCATCTTACTATCAGTTAATTACACCTCTAACACACAGTACTGGAAAATATTTAACTGGAAATACTTACATAGAGCATTTTTAACACCAGATAGAATTAAAAAGATCAGTACTACTACAAATTGTTTTTGCTGGAGTTGTGAAAAGTCAAATAAAGCAGACTGGATTCATATTTTTATGAATGTAATAAAGTTAAATCATATTGGAATGGAATCAATCATTTTTTACAAGCTTTAGTTAATGAATCCTTTATCTTAACTAAAGTATTGATTATACTAAATGTAAATGAAGGTCCCTACCTGAATAAGACAAATATGTATTTGTTATAGACAATACTTGCTATATCTAGGAAATACGTAACCAGAAGGTGGATTTCAAATACACCCCCGACCTTGGAAGAATTCTACACTTTACCAAAGACGACTGCATCGATGGAAATAAAAATCAAAGAACTATGAATCTATCCCAGGCCATTGGTAAGTAATCCTTGGAAGAAAGTTATATCTTTGTTGGACACTGCAATAATCAATATTGTATCTCTGATAACTGATCTGTTAATTCTATATTTAATAACATACAGTGTATATAATTGAAAGTCAGGCTATTGTAAGTATTGTATATAGTTGTTTAAAATTATATTTAAACATATTATGTAAATGTTATTTTAATTGAAAATAAAAAAAATATTTGAGGAAAAAAAACATAAGCATTATGCCCACCATACATAGTACTGACCCAACACATAGACCAACATATGCTGAGGTACTTACAGCAACCTTCCTAAACCTCAAAGACCTCCCTAGACATTTATCCTCCAAAAAGATTCCCAGCAATCCCCAAAGCACTCCACCAAAACAACACCCAGCACAACACATACAGCCACACCCTTTGGAGCTTCAGCTACAAAGCCAATAAGGCAGACCACTACACTACACAATATTTTAATCATAGGAGACCAGGCTGAATAAGGAGAAAATCATGATCAGTCATCTATCAGAGGCCAGGATCTGCCAAATTGCACACTGAAGTCATTAGGACCACAAGTACCAGTATGATTCACTCATAGTCCATGTTGGTATGTTGGTGAAAATGACCTGAGATACACCTACCTGGAGTATATGAAGAGACATTATGGAGCTTTCAGACTGTGCACCAGTCTGGTATGTGCCTATCATTGAGCAGTGTTTTACCAACAACAAAGATGATGCCACAATCATCATTCACTTAGTTTCTCGTGTCATTCCAAGGAGTTACAATATGTGTCACCATGGGAAGATATGTCTAACAGACCATATTGCTTTGCCAAGGATGGTCTGCACCTGTACCCTCTAGGATTTTCAGTATTGGCTAAAACATTCTGCTCCCCATAGAGCCTTTTTTATACAATGCCAAACTGATACAAAAATAACAAAATGCTGTTGGAAAATAGCAGGGAAACACATATTAAATAAGGTAGCTTTAATCTTGACACACAAACTTAAGTGCTTTCGTTCACTTAATAGTAAACTTCATCAGAACAAAAGAATCTTCCCTTCCATCCCTTATATAAATACTTTCCTTGATTGGATAATATATCAGTTATCTAAAATAATTCACTTTAATTTACAATTCAATACCTAACTACATAAATCATTGCATATATTTAGTAGTACATAAAAATAAACGATATAACATAATAATATATTCAATAAAATTTCCTTCCATAGTACTTATTGTATATGAATTTTAAAATAAAAAATAATAAAAATAAATAGAAAAAGCCTTAATAACAACATACCCTCTTCCTAAAGGGAATCTAAAGGTGTTACTGTTCAATGTCAGGACCCCAAACAAGTAACTCCACTCCCTCCAGGCTCTCCCCACCCTGGAGAATGTGGACATCTGTGCAATTACTGAGGCATGGTTTAAAGTCACAAATAGCATCCCAGCAGTGCTAGGCTGCAATGCCTTCCACACTTTCAGAACAGCTACTGCACAGGAAGGGATCAAAGGTGGAGGTATTTCAATCTGTATCGACAACAAACTCACCTCAACACTAGTCAAACAGTATGTTGGACTTATGCTTTTCTATGACCAGATTTCCATAGGCAAAGTCTCATACTGTATCCTTGTGAGCTATAAGTCATCCTCTATGACTCAAGACACCCATAACTCATATTTGGACTCACTGGAAACACTCACCATTCCATCTAATACCATATTCACGGGCAACATCAACTACCCCACTATAAACTGCAATACTTACACAGTCCTAAACTTACAGGCCCAGAGAGTCCTGGACTTTGTAAACACAAACACCTTGGACCATATAGTCCATATCCCCACTATGGGTGCATACATACTCAACCTGGTACTCACAAACATGGGAGAACACTGTACCCCCCCTGTGCCCCCAAGTGTAGTGCCCTCTCTGGTATGTCAGAACACAGAGCTCTCTCCTTCATAATAAAAGTCAGCTCTGTGGCCCTGGCTAACCTCTTAACATTCAGGAACTCTTCTAAGGCAAACTCACTACTACTAAGTGATAACCTGTCAAAATATCAAGCCCCCCCCAAACCCTGAGAACACAAATGTCTCTGCAGAATTTTCACAAAAACCCTGTGCAATTATGTCAATAAATTATTGCGACAGCTGTGCATACCAGAAATCTGCCAGAATTGTCTCAAAAAACAAACCATCCTGGTGGAATCCAAACATAAACAGGTTGTACAACAAAAGAAAAATTGTCATAGCGAAGATTAGGAAGTGCTATCATCAATCTAAACAAACAACTAAGAGGACAAATTAAGTCTACTAAGGACAAATATGAGGTAAAGATAGCTTTCCAGTCAAAGGGCTACTACAAGGCTTTCTTAAACTAAGTCAGAAACGTCAAAGGCAGCACACAGCAGTGCTCAGAACTGATTGTAACTGATTGTAAATGGCACCACCTACAGAGAGATAGAAGAAAGAGCAAATTTGTTGACTGGCAAATTCAGCTCCAATTTTAACTCCCTGTTTCTACTGGTATCCGCCTAGGAAATACCATCAAACAACCCCTCCCCCAACTGTCAATAGCGAGCAGACCTTACATGCACTCTTCAAGGCCAAAAACACTGCATCAATGGGCCTCTATAATATCCCAGGATGCCTCCTAAATAGCCTGAAATATCAGGACCACTGGAATTGCTGTTTAACAGTAACCTCCAGAAAGGCTTTGTGTCAAGCAAACAGAGAACTGTATTGGTCATTCCTCTGCACAATGGTGGACCATCAATGGACCCCAGGAACTACAGACCCATAAGTCTAATATGCAAAGCCATGAAAATAATTCATAGGTTCATGGGTTCATAGGTGTTTCCTAGGCTAACAACCACAAGAGCCTTTTTAAACCTAGCCATGCATCCCATATCTCCGACAAGTTCTGCTACCCTTGATAAGGGTAAACAGGGGTTTGGAAAATTAAACATTTACAAGTAGGGGCCTGGGAGATAAACCATTTACAGGTTGCCTGTGCCCATTAGAGACATAGGTGCTAAACCAGGGATGAATTTCCTGTTCTCTATCCAATTGTCCATGTTACACTTAGAGAATTTGTTTAGGGAGGAAGTCTGCTTCACATGGATGGGGAGCATGTTCCGTAGATGCAGTATTCTCTGGGATACATACCTTTCTCTCCAGCAGACCCTATTTATATCACAGGCAAGGTTTAAGTCTTTAGAATGGGTAATTTTGATGCTGATTGTTTTGCAGATATGCAGGAGGTCCATCAGAGTGGAGTCTGACAATACCCTGTATGCCAGGCATCTCCCCTCAATAGCCTGTAGGAGACAGAATGCGGGAATAGGGCCTTGAGGCAGTCTGCATAGGACATGTTAATTACACCCTGTATTCTTTTAGTGAGGAACCTTTTTGGACATTTCAATTGTCAGATATGCCTGTTTAGGTACATACTGAAGGGGGCATTGTACTCAACGATGTCTGTTGAATTCTGAATACTGTGGAACAGTGACTTCCTTGGACCTAGATGCCATACTTATTTTTGTAAGTTGCTCAACATAGTATGATTTTCTCACTACTGTAGACACATGATGGTCAAAGGCTAGATTACTGTCGATGTGTGTCCCTAAGTCCCTTACTACTAGGTCATCTCTAAGGGGTGTGGTGTAATTATGATAGTTAGAAGGGGTGGATGGCATGCCAAATGATACTATTATGTATTTCTTGGTATTTAGTTTTAGTGCATGGCTCTGACACCAATTGTATGTCTGTGTCAGCCCTTCCTGGAGAACATTTGTGTCAGTGTGGGATTCATTGACAACTCCTAATTTGCAATCATCTGCAAATTTAGTCAGACAGAGGGTGGTCTTGACTTCAGAGAAGTAAATGCCAAAAAGAAGCAGTCCCAGGATTAATCACTGAGGAGCTCCACTTGTGACTGGCCTCTTTGTAGAAGTGGACTCCTCAGTTCTAACTACCTGGGTCCTGTCTGTTAAGCCACTTGGCTATCCACCAGGTGACATACGGGTTTGTACCTGCCCTCTTGAGTTTGTCAGCAATGTCTAAGTGGGATATTATGTCAAATGCCTTGCCAGGTCGAGGTAGGCAGTGTGAACCATTTTGCCATCATCCATTGGTTTGGTTACCTTCTCAAAGAAGTCCACCAGGTTGAGTAGGCATGACCTGCCCTTGACAAAACGAAATTGGTTTGGGTCCAGTGTCTAGAGGTTTACTATATCATTATTAAACATTTCCATGATAATTCTTTCCATGGCTTTGCATATAAGGCTAGTGAGACTTATGGGTATGTAGTTTCCAGGGTATGTAGATGGCCCACCTTTGTGCAGAGGTTCCAGGGTGTGTAGATGGCCCACCTATGTGCAGAGGTAGGTATCTTTTAGCTATATTTGTACCCTTAATCATTTGCATACTTTATTTAAACTCACTGTACTTACACTTTGTGCCACAGAGAATTATTATGGAAATAATTAATAAGGATGTAGAAAACCTTCAACCACTGGATCCAACACAGACTGATTTCATCAAGGGCAGATCATGCTTACTCAACCTGGTGGATTTGTTTGAGAAGTTCATCAAGTCAATGCATGAGTGCAAAACGGTGCATGCTACCAACTGTGACCTGGCTGTGGCATTTGATGCAGTACCCTACTTGGGCATTGTAAACAAACTCACTGAGGTTAAGGTAGTGGAGACCACTTCCACAAAGATGCTAGCCACTAGCGGAGTCCCTCAGGACTCTGTGCTGGGTCCACTGCTATTTGGCATCTACATCTTGAAAGTCAAGGCCAATGTCAAGGGCCTCTGGCTGACCATGTTTGTAGATGATTGCAAATTAGAAGCAGTCATAGAATCCCCTTAAAGAACTAGCATCCCACAAGAAGTACTAACACAAACAAATGACTGGTGCCAAAAACATAACTTAAAACTCAAGAAAAGTGTAATAGTACCCCTTGGGAAGTCAGCCACCCTAAGAAATTACCTCATCAATAAATTACCCTAAGAGCAGAACCTGTAATCAGAGATTTGGGTACATAAGTAGATAGTAACCTGGCTTTTGACCAACATGTGTCTAAGGTAGTATGGAAATCCTTCTATGCTGTTCAACTTGTAAGCAGAGGCATGGCATCTAGGTCCAAGGAAATCATCATTCCACTGTATACAGTCCTCATTAGGCACATCACTGATTATAACAGCCCCTTCAGTATATACCTGACCGGGATCATGCAACAACTGGAACATCCACTGAGATTCCTCACAAAAAAAAAATATATAGGTTATTAACGGCATGTCCAATGCTGATTGCCTCAAAGCCCTGTCTCTATACTCTGTTTCCTACAGACCATTGAGGGGTGGTCTATGCCTAGTATGCAAAGCATCCTTGGATCCCACACTTATGGACATACTACATATACTCAAAATGAATCAGAATTACTTGATCTAGGGATTTAAACTTTGCTTGCAACATAAAAAGGACACATTGGAGGGACAGGTATGTGTTTCCGAGAATTCCCCTTCTCTTGAACAGGCTTCCCCTCCATGTGAAGCAGACCTCTTCCCTAACCCTATTCAAAAGAAACCTGGACCAGTGGATGGCAAATTGGAAACAAACACTGGGTCTAGCATCTATGTCTCTAATAGACAGAGGCAGCCTGTAAATCTTGCCTAAGCTTACATATACCCCTTAAATAACCCCTTTGGCACAAACGTGTGGGATACAATTAGGATGCTTGAGTAGGCTTATAACAGCTCCAATGGTGGTTAGCCTAATACATACCTATGAACCTATGAACATGCTTTTTCCTTATTTTTATTGTTTAAAATATGTATAGGGAATGCACATTCATTTTGGTACAGGCTGTCTTTTTGTTTTGTATTGTTTTTATAAATAATGACACTAGTCATAGGTGACTCGATAGTGAGGCACACTGATGTCCCACTCACTAGGTTGAATAAGGAGAAAGTAACAGTCAGCTGCCTGTCAGGCATCAAGATCCGCCACATAATGCACAAACTCAGATCCCTCAGCAACAGGTACAGATATGACTCTGTCATTGTATATGTGGGGGTAAATGACCTGAGATGTACCTCCCTGGACTAGAGGAAAAGAGACATATAGGAGCTCTCGGATTATGTAGACCAGGCGGGTATGACCCTAGCCTTGAGCAGCCTCCTACCATCACCCAGAATGATACCACAGTACAAGCAGAAAATGATTGCTTTCAACAATTAGCTAAGTTTTTGGTGTCATTCTAAGGGGATCCAGTATCTGTCTACCTGGGATGACATGACTGACAGACCTCAATGCTTTGCCAGAGATGGCCTGCATCTGTCACCCCTGGGCTTCTGGATACTGGCTAAGGCTCTTGCCACCCCTATAGTGCCTTTTTTTAGGCAGTGCTCCAAAGACCAAATTACCACCATAACAGCTACAAACAAATACAATTTGAGGGTAATGCTGCTCAATGATAGAAGTCTAAATCCTAAAATGCACTCGCTCGAAGCACTCCTTAAAATGGAAAAGATCGACATTTGTCCTGTAACAGAGACCTGGTTCAAGGCAGCAGAAAGCACCCCTGCACTACCAGGCTATAACTCATTCCACACCTTTCGGCCCCAGAACTTGGACCGAAGCTCCAAAGGCGGTGACATTTCCATATTCATAAAGGATGTGCACACCTCCAGACTGGTAGCCAAACATAATGCATCTGAGATACTTCAGGCGTGGCTAACATTGGGTTAGACAGCAATTAAGATTGTATCCTGCTATAGGTTCCCAACCATGTCCCAAGATTCACACTCCACATTCCTAAGCACCTTGGAGAATATTAGGGTCCCACCTAACACTCTCATACTGGGCGACTTCAACTACCCCTCCATTAACTGGGAAAACTACTCATGTACCAATACACTTGCCCAACATTTCCTGGAGTTCATTAATTCCAATGCCCTGGACCAGCTCGTTCTTACCCCCACTAGAGGTAGCAACATCCTTGACCTGGTCCTTACTAACATGGGCGACCGTTGCTCTACACCAATAATCAACTCTTCCCTGGTTAGATCCAACCACAGACTAATCACCTTGGAAATCCACATCCCTCCCATCCAACCCCCTGTAAAGGTAACCACCATGAAAAACTTCTCCAAAGCTAACTTTGGGCTCCTAAAACAGAGGTGGCTAACTTCATGGCACCCATGCAAATGGAGAATAGTTGCATGACTGCTGAATCATACACCAATGCACTGTATGAACACATACACAAATGCATGGATCTCACCATACCCAATAGAACCAAGATGCTCTTCTCCAAAAAAAGGAAGCCAATCTGGTGGTCCCCTGCCATAAACAAACTCTACAACAGAAGGAGGAAACTGATGCAGAATAAGGTGAAGTCCCAAGACTGGAAAAAATCCCTTATCAGCCTCAGTAAAAAGTTGAGATCCCTCATCAAATCCTCTAAAGCTAGCTATAAAAACAGAATTGCAGCAGATAGTAAAGACAACCACAAGGCCTTCTATAGGTATGTAAAGAATATCCACGGCAATACCCAGATTTGCTGTGAGCTATTGCACAATGGTACCTCCTATATTGAGCCAACAGATATTGCCAATATACTGGCTGACAGATTCAGTGCCAACTTTATCCCTCTCCCCCCCAAAGGACCAATCATAATACCAGTAGATTGCCAGGCATCCAGTATTACTGCTGCACAGGTTAAAACAGCACTGTCCAAGGCCAAGAAAACAGCTTCTATTGGACATGACAAATCCCTGGCTGTGTTCTACATGAACTACAGAGTGAACTGGCACCTCACCTGTGTGCCCTGTTCAATCCCAGCCTCACCTCAGGCTTTGCCCCTACTGAATGGCACACTGCTATAGTCATCCCTCTCCACAAAGGAGGAGTGACTACGGACCCTGGGAACCATCACCCCATTAGCCTGACAAGTCTGTTATGCAAAGCTAAGGATATAGGGAATCTCCAATCTCTGGATCCCACACAGTTTGGTTTTGTGAAGGGTAGATCATGCCTGCTCAACTTGGTTGACTTCTTTGAGTCAGTCACCAGAGCTGTGGATGAAGGCAAGGTGATTCAGACAGCCTACCTTGATCTGGCCAAGGCCTTTGATACCATTCCCCACTCAGGAATCATAGAAAAACTCACTAAGCTAGGCATCAACCCCTATATCACTAGATGGATTGCATACTGGCTCACAGATAGAACCCACAGTGTGAAAGCAGCTGACTCCAAGTCAGACTGCTGACCAGTCAGAGTGGAGTTCCACAGCGATCGGACCTGGGTCCTGTCCTGTTTGGTATCTCCTTCTCAGAAGCCCAGGCCAACATGAAGGGACTCTGGCTGACAACGTTCACAGACGATTGCAAGTTGAGAGCCATTATTAACTCCCCAAGTAATGTTGACATCCTACAGAAAGGCCTCACTGAGACCAACGACTGGTGTCAGAACCATGGCCTTAAGCTCAGTGCCAAAAAATGTGTTGTCATCCCCTTTGGGAAAAACCCAGTTCCCATGAATTACCACATCGATGGTAGTCCACTGAACACAGAAGGCATTATAAGAGATCTGGGAACACAGGTTGACAGGAACCTCTCTTTTGACCACCACACGGCCACTGTAGTCAGAAGTTCCTTCTATGTGGCACATCTCATTACTAAGGGTTTTACATCCAGGAAGAAAGAGATCATTGTCTCCCTCTGCTCTTCCCTCATTAGGCCAATCATTGAGTACAATGATCCATTTGGCATGTACCTCACTAGACTCCTGCAACAACTGGAGAGACTGCAAAAGTACCTCACAAAGATTATCCTAGGCCTTAAACACTTGTCCTGTATGGACAGACTCAAAAAACACCAACTATTCTCTTTCTCATATCGCCTACTTAGAGGCGATCTCTGCTTGACTTACAAAGCCATGTCTGACCCAGCTCTGTTAGAAATGCTACATCTAAAGAAATCCAAATCCATCCACACCGCACGCTCTAGAGACCTCAACCTCATTACCACAATCAACAGAACATGCTGGAGGGACAGGTTCATAACCCAGAGGCTGCCCATGCTATGGAATAGACTTCCCATATATGTCAAACAGAGCACCTCACTGGCCCTCTTCAATAAAAATCTTGATGAGTGGATGGGAAATATAAAATTCACCCCAGGGATCACTCTAGTAGCTCTACTCAGCAGAGGCACTGGAAACTAAGGACAGGTGGCATGATGCCAGGGTAATCCTATGGGCTAGGCTTGTAAAGGCTCCTGGGCCATTAGCCTAGTACACATCTATGAACCTATAAACCTATGGAATGGAGTGTTCTAGTGGTGGTGTTTGGTTGTATGAGATCTTGAAGGGCTGGGGTTTTATCTGGTTCATGGAGTATTTTATGGGTGAAGGTTAGTTGCTTGTATTGGAGGAGCTGAGGAAGTTCTAGCCAGTTTAGTTGTCTAAGGGCTATGCAATGGTGGGTTTTGTAGGGGGTGTTTGTAGCGAATGTGACTATTTTATTGTAACATGAGTCTAGTTTAGTAACGTCTGATTTGTGTAGATTGGTTAGTATAGGGGAGGCATAGAGTAGGGTTGACAGGAGGTGTGTCCGAGCAATGGTAGCTTTTGTAGATCTGGTTAAAAATGTCTTGTTTCTGTAAGGAAGGCTTAATTTTTTATGAACTTTTTTGATAGTTTGGGCTATGTGGATATCAGATTTTAGATTGTTGTCAGTTTTGACCTCTAGCAGTTTGGTATGTGTCACAGGGGTGATAATAGTTGGACTCTAGAGTGAAAACTGGGATTGTTGTAGGTGTTCTTGAGGGATAGAAGAGGAGGAGTTTGGTTTTATTTGGGTTTAGAATGAGTTGAGAATTGGTAAGCCAGGATTCTACTGATAGAAATGAGTTCTGGGTTATGGTGTGGAGGTCCTGTATGGAGGGGGCAGAGCATATGAGGGTAGAGTCATCTGCGTATTGTATCACAGATGCTTGGGGAGTGGAGGTGTGCTGTTGGTTGATAAAGAGGGAGAACAATAGTGGTCCTAAGATCGAGCCTTGGGGCCACCTAGGGAGACTGGGAGGAGACTGGACAGGTGATGTTGCCTGTTGTCAGTCTGATAGGTAGTTTTGGAACCAGGTAACAGTGGAAGCACTAAGGTTTAGGGAGAAGAGAACTTTGATCAGTTTGTTCTGGTTTACCATATTGAATGCTTTGGACAGGTCTAGAAATATGGCGGATACGAATTGTCCTGAATTTCTAAGTTGGTTGACTGTATTAGTAAAGGACATGAGGGCTGTATGTACTATGATGGAGGCAAAATCCATGTTGTGTGATTGATAATAGCAAAAAACACAATCCACAGCAACACAGAGAATGAGATGTCCAACCAAAATGTTTTTTTTTATATAAAACCAGATTCAATCCTTAAAAGTATAAGCGCTTTTGTTTTTGTACACCAAAAACTTCTTCAGATACATTTAAAAATCCTAACAGAACTGTTTAAATCTCCCTCCATGAAGTTAGAAATACACCCACAATCCATTACATCAGCCAGAAAGCTAAAGTCAGAAATTTAAAGGCATATGCACACCATAACAAAAGGAATATATGCAAATACAAATAGTATTTGTTGGACTTGTCCTAACAAATAGTCAAAAAAAATATTATAAATAGTTAAATAAATAAGTAAAAAATATTGCAGTAATTCTGTTAGTAATGTTCCAAAGATTTAAGTTTTAAAACTGGAGCTATACTGATCATGTCATTCAAATCCATATGCCTGTAGGCTTCAAGCCTGATCTGCCAAATAAGCTCCCACTGCTCAAAAAAAATGCCTAGGTTTTAAAATTTGGCAGATGTACTACTACTTAAAAACACTTCTGTTGTCCATTTTCTACCATGGTTAACAATGGGCAGCATTAGCCTCATTTGCTGTAGTTTAATCAGGTGCTGTCCAGGTACTGCACCTGATTAAACTACCTGTTCCTAATGATTATAACTATTCTTTCTATGCTGACTGAATCTCAGTACCACTACTCTTTATACTAAGGTCTTCTAACTCTGATGACTAAGAAATACTAATTGAAAAGTAATATACTGTTGATAAACTCTCTCATACTCGTACATTTCTATTCATGCTTCTTTGAATACATAATGATATGAAATCATTGTTAACTATGCCTGTATGTGAAACATTGTATATTTACTATTTTCTACAACTATGTATGTTGTAAATATTGTATTCAAATCTTTGTTAACTATTTATGTTTTATGTGGAGCTTTTCTCCCTGGGGCCCCGCTGAAAAAAGACGCAGTGTGGAGGCGCAGTGATGCAGTGGTAGCGTTGTTGCCTCACATCAAGAGGTTTTCTGGTTTGATTCTTGGTTGGATGCCTTCTGTGCGGAGTCTGCATGTCCTTCCTGCATTGGTGTGGGTTTCCTCCCATGTTTCAAAGACATGCATCTGGAACATTTACCCCCCAGGCCTCTGCTGAAAATTGGCTTTGTTCCAAGTTGGACTTTCCCGGTAAACAAATGTTTAAAAAAATAAAAATAAATTAAAAAAAAGGCCTGTGTCCAGTCGGACTTTCCTTGTTAACAAATGTAAAATAAAATAAATAATAAAAATAATTTGAGCTATCATCTTAATATTTATTTCACTACCTTTTGTATATTGTGACCTTAGTTTATTGTAGAAAAACAAGTATTCTGCATTTTACAATAAACCTTTTGAAATTCCCTGATGATAACTCTGAATAATACAGACTTGATGCACAACTGTAAGACTTCAACAGATATTGATTGGTGCTAACTGGACATAATACACTTACAAGTCTGCCAGGGATAAATAGATAATTCATTTTTTTTCTTGTTGTGACCTAAATTTAGTTTGCATAATTTTCAGTACATAAAATAGCGGCAATTAATCAGAACAAGCTAGAACTCATAATATGCCTACCAATTACAAATGTAAGTCTAATTCCTAAACAATTCCAATTTACTGAAAATAATGCAAATAAGATACACAGGATGTTTTCAGCCCTGTGACTGTTTTTTGCCAAGGACACTTTTCAATTAAGGAAAGCACTCCAAAATGCTATGTAAGGCCTAAGGCCACAACTGGTTAACAAATACAAAGTGAAACCATTTATTAGGCCAATTCAAAAAACAGTGAATTTAATACAGAGAATCCTGATGAGAATACTACAGTCATCTCCCTCCTGAATTAGTCAATCAAAAGCTGGAAAAATAAATGAATAGGTTCCTGATTTGAGAGGATCTTGATGTGACTCAGTTCATGTACACAGAAAGAGATGAATAAATCACTGCACAGTCCTGCGCTGTTGTTACATGTCATCCCAAAACCTGGTATCTTATAAAGGCTTATTCTGATACTAATTGATGCTGGAGATGTCAAGGAGAGAACATATAGGTCACTTACAATGGACCACTTTTTATTTCTAATTGAATATTTAATTTGAATCAACTGGAGTCAGACCGGGCTTTAATTTCACTTTATAAATAATAATGATATTTTGTTTTGAATTATGTACAACATGCAAGTTGCTTCCTTAATGAATTATTGCAAAGAAGCATTGTTATTGTGGTTATTTTTATCTAGCGAGTTTTAGACCACAGAACACAGATACACTTCAGAGGAGAGTAACAAAAATGTTCCATGTTCACTGACAAAATACATAGAAAGTGGGACAACAGAAAAGTTTAACCTGTGTAATCTTAAAGAAATGTGATCGAGAGTCATTGTAGAAATGTCTAAACACCTCAGGGAATGAAAAAAATCCACACAGCACATAGGAGAACAGGAGGACACAACTGTAGGATACACATGTGAATGAGGGGAGCTACAGTAAGTTATTATTTCAATGAATAAATGGCAGATGACTAGAACAACCTACTTGGGCATGGTGTACTTCAAACACAGAAAAAAACAGAAAAACAAACAAACAAAAGATGCAAACATAAGGTTAATGGCAACTCATTACAGTATAGAAAAATATAAACTGTTGGTCGTCTGTTGCCTCTGAAAGTGACTACCAACACGTGTCAGATATCCCCTCTGTATACTGACATTCAGAAACACTAAGTGCATCTATTAACCTTAATTACATGCCCTATAAACCCTTCATATTAAGAACAGTGTGTTTATCATTATGCACAGTATTGCTTTTTTAACATTGTAGCTTAGAATCTAATATTTTTTATTTATTAGAACCAATTTTTTTATTCTGTACTTAAAATTAGTTTATTTTAGTAATCAGAATAGTCATCTCGATGTGTATGTATGTTTATGCTATATCTGCATGTAGCATTATTATGTAATACTGAGCAGTGGTATTTTATGTGCAGCTTATCCCTTGGGACTCCATGAAAATGGGCTTGTTAAATGAAAAATAAAATGAAATATAAGTAAACTCTGCTGTTTATTCACTCTATAATGAAATTAAAAGAATATTGTTGTTGTTGTGTCTTTCGACTTTTCCCGGTTAGGGGTCGCCACAGTGGAACTCCGGTCCGCTAATGATTGGCAGTAGATTTTTACATGCCGAGTTGCCAGCCCTGACGCACAACCTTCAACGAAGGTACACCCATTCACGCACGTCTCCACACAGAAGATGCTTTAGCTGAGAATCGAACAGGACAATGTGAGGCGACAACGCTACCGCAGCACCACCCAAATGGTTCTTATATGATTTTGTATTGCCACACGAACCCAATATTTAAATGAAAAACTGTGTTCTGCACTGAAGTAGCTGTGCCATGTAGACACAAGTTTGATTTCTCCCACATCTATATGTGTGGTTTATGACTCTGGGGAACTCAGTTAACTTAACTAGAGTTCTTAGGTCACCCTACAAATGGGAAGGTATGTCTTTATCCTCTGAATGATCAAAAACGACTAAATAAATGAATAATCCCTACAAAACAGGTAAGTTTACATAACACTACAGTCCATTTATACTAATGTTACTTGTACTGAGCATAAATAAACGAACAGAGCAACTGAATAGAACTCATGGACATTAAGTGTATTTTGTCCCACCTAGCAAATAAAAGAAACAGACAGAAAATATCTTAATTATGTTTCAGCCCAGAACAACAGCAGCGGTATACCCAAATAGTTGAAACTCCTTTCAGTCCAGAGTCTCCATCTCACTGGTGCTTGCCTACTTGACACTTGTGAAATTGCTTTCAAAGTAACAAAAGGCAGTGTATGTTTGATCACTTCTCTGTATCCAAGCCATTGTTTGGTTACATATTCTCCAAATATAGCTTTTTGAAGAGTACTTAAAGGGAACTTTGAGATCAGTGGAACATGTAGTTTATGTTACTCATCATCTTCTTTCGGCTGTTCACGTTATGGGTCGCCACAGCGGATCATTTGTTTCCATTTCTTCCTGTCCTCTGCATCTTGCTCTGTCACACCAACCACCTGCATGTCCTCTCTCAGCACGTCCATAAACCTTATCTTAGGCCTTCCTCTTTTCCTGTTACCTGGCAGTTTCATCCTTAGCATCTTTTTCCCCAATATACTCAGCATGTAGTTTATGTTACTAATTATTGTTAAATATTTATTTAAACTTCCTCAAAGTGCTAGATGCTTGTAATTGGGGAATATTGCTTTAAAATAACTTGTAACTCCGGAACTGAACACTGAACTGTGTATAAAGTTTCTTTAGCTATAACTTAGGGCAAATGTCTGTTCACACTTCTTCTTTGTCATAAGTATTTTACTGTATACATAAGTAGAGAAAATGTCAATTACTTTTAGACATTTTGTGTCAACTCTGTGTTGTCAATTAACTTTCTTTGGCTGTAATTTACTAAGGAATATTTATTTATACATTCTCTGTGTGTTAGACTATTTCATACTATTTGCAGTTGGAGGAAATTAAAATTACCATTAGTGATTCACTAACGACACCGTGCTATATTCAAAATGTCTTCAACTATATTAAACTGAGGAATATCTAAAGATAACTCTTCTAAGTGCTGGAGTAGTTTAGATTTTTTTGTAGATGGATGAATTTTGCTCTGCATCATTCTTTGAGATTTTGCACTGTCAATACAATTTCTGCAACCCTATTTGTGTGTAATATATCGGTCTATATATTTTTGCTTAGACATAAGTTTCGTGTGTCAGTGCTGTGTCATGTTTAAGTTACAGCCAGCTATTTTTAACAGAAGATTATTGACTCACTCACACTGGCTTTATGTATTACTGTGCTTTGCAATGCCTTCAGATGGGGAATCTGGATTAGTGCTGTGCACCAGTTACATGCTCAATGCAATACCTTATGCTACTTTGAGGTATTGGTGTGCAGCATTTTGATTCTTAGTGAGGAATTTTGTCCTGCAATAACCAGAAAAGCACAGTTGCTACCACTTTTATGAGCTGTTTGCATGTAAAGAAATATTGCTCTGAAATTTAGTAATATTGCTTGTAAATTTTAAGCTTTGCAGCACTCTTCATCCTTTCTTATGATGTATAGATATGGCATAAACTGTGTGTTTTGTGCAATTCGCCTGCCATTGGTAAACTGCCGGGTGCATAGTGCAGGATACATTTTTGGTATTTCTGCAACACAAGTTTAAACTCTGGTCCTGCTTTTGTTAAGATGAAATATTAAATAAATAAGAGTTGGAGGATGTGTTACATACATTTTTAACAGAATGTGCATCCATCCATCACTGCTTTTCCCATTTTTGCACATGGGGTCAGGGTGTCACTTCAACAGTGACAATTATCTAGAGCCAAGGTTCACTCCACTGGGCCGCTCACCCTGCTGCGGCTGTTCTTCCATATCAAACACTTGCATGCACACTCACACCTGTGGCCAGTTTACAGTTACTGTATGTCTTTGGACTGTGGGAGGAAACCGGAACACCCAGAGAAAACTCATGCAAACACAGGGAGGACATGCTGACTGCACACAGAAGGCAGCCCAGCCAGGAATTGAACTGGAGAACCTCTTGCTGTGAGATGACAACAGTATATGTTGCACCACTGTGATGAAGATATAGCATGTTTATATATTATAATTCATTTAGCCAGTGACTTACTGCTATAAGCTGACTGAACTAATATGCAAAAAAAACGCACTAGTAACCGTAAACTACTTATAAAACAAACAAAAAAAAAAACTTTTCACCAAAAACGAAAATAGCAGCCCAAACTGGATTTTTAAATATCTTTACTTCAATTCCGGTACCTCGGCCTTCGCCTTCTAATGGAATAACTTACAATATGAAAAAACAGTTTATATATATCACCCATCATGACAATAATTAACAACAATTAAACAATTAACCATTTTTTCATCTATTCAAAAATTTAAAGCCATATGAAACTTCATTTTGACATTACATTCACAGTTTATAACAATTTATAACCAATACCTTAATACACATCATTAACAAACTACCCATCTTACTACATTTCTAAATTCATTCCTTTTGGATACAAAGTATTGAAATTAATAATAAAATTTGATTCCATATTTAATAATCTTTTTTGAAAACCATGATCTGCCCCCCCTACTCCATAAGGTTTAGCCAGAACATTAAATATCAAATCTGTACTTATACCCCCATGCTGTTGGTGAAAATGACTGGCCACTGGACTATCAAGCCTCCCATTCCTAATGTCTCCTAGATGTTCCATTATTCTTAATTTTACCCTACGTTTAGTTTGTCCTATATACCATTTCCTTTCCTCACAATTACATCCTAAAATATAAATAACCCCAAAAGAATTACAATCAAAATGATCAATGGCATTGTATAAAATGCCATTGATTCTAGTACCATCTACATTTTTAATCTTATTACATACCTTACACCTACCACATGCATGAGCACCTGCATTAGTCACCCTCTCACTTTTGCCATTATATCTAAATAATTCCTTCAAATTATTAAATCTTCCATATGAAAAAACTACATTATTGGGAATTATTTTTTTCAAAGTCTCATCATTAGTAATAATGGGCCACATATTTAACACCAATTTTCTTAGGATAGGAGAAAAAGCTGAAAACCTATTTACAAAAAATATTTTATTTTTTTCACTAAATTTTGTTCTATCATAATATGTCCCTTCGCTATTTTTCCTACCCATAATATCAAGCTTTTTACATTGAGACCCATAATGAACCAAACCCAGTTCTTTTTCCACTTTAGCTCTATGTAGCTTAACACTTTCCCAAGGGTATCCTTTACTCTTTAATTTATCACAAACGAAGTCAAACTCCGCCTTAACATTCTCTTTCTCCGAAATATTCCCAGCTATTCATTTAAATTCCCCAAATGGTAAAGAGTCAATTAAATGAACACTATGCATACTAGATGCATGTAAAAAATTATTTACTGCAGTAGTTTTATGATAGGGTTTATGCTGTATCTTCCCATCTAACCCCACATAAAATTCCACATCTAGATACTGAATAGTTTTTTCACCCAAATTAAAAGTGAAATCTAAACCACATGGATTTAACATTAAACTAGAAATAAATTCATCAAATTCTGTAGGATCCCCCTTGCATAGAAACAAAAGGTCATCAATAAATCTTTTATATGAGACCACATTATTCTGACAGAAACTATTTGAATACACAAATAGGTTCTCAAAATATCCCATAAAAATAATAGCATAAGAGGGAGCAAAGCTGGCACCCATCACAGTGCCTTCCTTTTGCAAAAAATACTTCTTATCAAATTCAAAATAGTTATGTGTAAGGCAAACTTCTAGAAGACATATAATAAACGAGGTCCTAGGTCCTTCTCCCAAAAGTTTATTTATAGCTTCTAGTCCCCACTTAGTACTAATACAAGTGTATAAAGATTTTACATCCACACTAGCCCAGTAGAAATTATCCTGCCAAGTCATCAACATGTGAGGGAATTCTCTGCAAATGATATTTTAATACTGAGTCCAAAAATATACCAACATTTTGTAAAAAGGCACCTCTCCCTGAAACAATTGGACACCCTGGTGGATTTCTTAAATCCTTGTGTATTTTTGGTATAATAAAAAATCTAGCATCTTTTGGATTTTTTATAAACAATTTTTTAACATCCCCTGTTGTAAAAAAACCAAGGCGTTCACCCCTTTCCAAAAGATCATGAAGAGTATTGTTAAATTCTACTCATGGGTTTATAGGAAGATGCATATAAATATTACTATCAGACAATAAATCTGAAACTAAAGAATTATATTTTTCCTTTGTTACTATAACCCAATTTCCACCCTTATCAGATTCTAAAAAAACATACTCATCACTATGTTTTCTAATTTCACATAAAGCTTGCCATTCCTCCTTAGATAAATTATACACTCTAGGTCGTTTTTTAAACAAAACATATTCCTTGTTAATCTGCTTGATTAAAACCCTCTCAAAAGTGTTAATACTATTATTCATTTTTGGGGGAATAAATTCACTGATATACAGTACTTTAGGAATGTCAAACTTTCCATACCCTGTATTATATTCATAACCTGAAAAGGAATTAGAACGCCCTTCCAAATCCTCATAAATATCTATCATTTCATTTTCATGTAAGGACAAATCCATCAGAGAACTATCCAACACAGAATCATCATTCATTTTATCAACAGGAGAGACTGCCTTATCATACTTGTTAGAAAAGAAAACTTTTAAATATAATTTTCTACAAAATTCCTTAACCTCTAACAATACTTCTGCTAGAGATGGAATATGTGCTGGTACAAATTTAGTTCCTTTGCATAAGACACTTTTCATACTGTCAGTGACTGTTAGGTCCGACAAATTAATAACATTTAAATCCATACTTGTATGACAATCATTAAATTTGTCATTGCAGACTATATGCACATCTACTTTGTCATATACACCAACAGTAAATTTATGTTTATGTTTACCAGTTCTGGGTAAAATAAACCCACAGTCATTTTCTTCCTCCCCTGGGTTGAAACCGCTGATTATGCCCTTTTCTTTGACTTGTTCTATCCTTCACCGATGCGTTTGTTTCTTGCACATCGTTAGAACCCGAAATATCATCTGCATTCAGTTCCTCAAATGAAACACTCTTTCTTCCCGCTGAACTAGTCTCTGCAGAGGAAACGGAAGTGTCTCTGAGGTCGCGGGATCTGCTTCTATTGCTTTTATTAGCAGATCTACCCCGCCCTCTTTTAAAGTTATACTGCCAAGAAAAAAATCTTGCCTGTGCTATAATCATTTACATCTCGTGTAAACTTTTTCTTCTTGCACGGCACCACTTGTTGCTCAATTTTTGGACACTCTGATTTTAATGTCCACAATATTCTGTTCGAACTCTGATTCTAGGGAACTGGATAATAATGTTTTTTGCATGTCTACGATGCTGGAACGTACTTTATTAAGCGCTCTTTCATTGCGCTTAATCAGCACTTTAAGCCAACTTAAAGTACACTTCAACGAGATATCTTTCCACTCCTCAAAAAGATCCGAATCCTCTTCAGAGAATTCGTATGCAGGCAAACGGTCTACTCTGAGACCCCTTGGAGTAATGTTGGAACTAACATATTTTTCCAGCAGTCTTATGTCATAAAAAATCATTGCTTCCTTTATCATCAGCTTTTCCAACTCCTCATACTTCAGGGAAAAATCATTGGAATCATGTACCCAAGGATCATTGGAGGCAAATCTTTTTTCTCTATCCTTCCAAATGGAAGAAAAATCAAAATTGATGAGGTTGCTTCTTGCAACCCCCGGTGTTCCTGCTGCTTCGTTTCTGGTCATAATTATAAAAAAAAAAAACGCACTAGTAACCGTAAACTACTTATAAAACAAAAAAAAAAAAACTTTTCTCCAAAAACGAAAATAGCAGCCCAAACTGGATTTTTAATTATCTTTACTTCAATTCCGGTACCTCGGCCTTCGCCTTCTAATGGAATAACTTACAATATGAAAAACCAGTTTATATACATCACCCATCATGACAATAATTAACAACAATTAAACAATTAACCATTTTTTCATCTATTCAAAAATTTAAAGCCATATGAAACTTCATTTTGACATTACATTCACAGTTTATAACAATTTATAACCAATACCTTAATACACATCATTAACAAACTACCCATCTTACTACATTTTTAAATTCATTCCTTTTGGATACAAAGTATTGAAATTAATAATAAAATTTGATTCCATATTTAATAATCTTTTTTGAAAACCATGATCTGCCCCCCCCTTCTCCATAAGGTTTAGCCAGAACACTAAATATCAAATCTGTACTTATACCCCCATGCTGTTGGTGAAAATGACTGGCCACTGGACTTTCAAACCTCCCATTCCTAATGTCTCCTAGATGTTCCATTATTCTTAATTTTACCCTACGTTTAGTTTGTCCTATATACCATTTCCTTTCCTCACAATTACATCCTAAAATATAAATAACCCAAAAAGAATTACAATCAAAATGATCATTGGCATTGTATAAAATGCCATTGATTCTAGTACCATCTAAATGTTTAATCTTATTACATACCTTACACCTACCACATGCATGAGCACCTGCATTAGTCGCCCTCTCTCTTTTGCCATTATATCTAAATAATTCCTTCAAATTATTAAATCTTCCATATGAAAAAACTACATTATTGGGAATTATTTTATTTTTTTTTTAAAGTCTCATCATTAGTAATAATGGGCCACATATTCAACACCAATTTTCTTAGGATTTTTCACTAAATTTTGTTCTATCATAATATGTCCCTTCGCTATTTTTCCTACCCATAATATCATTCCATAAGCGGAAAGTATGGTAGAAAAACATTGCTTGAAGACTAGAATTTATTTAAAAAAGAAACAAGCTTAGAATATTGGATGAATCAGTTGCCTTTAATGAGTTCCCAGACAACTCACTATTAAAATGTCATAAAATATAGTATTAAAGGAAGACTTTACATTGAGTGATCTCTGTATACTAGGAAATTCTGTTGTAAAAACCATGTGTACTGAGGGTTTGTGATGCGGATAAAGACTAAATTCCAGTGTCATCTTCAGCAGGAATAAAATGTTATGAAACTCTTGAAATCACAAGAAGGTTATTAAAACAGGAAATTAAGTATAGACCTGTTGTTCTTCATGCTGTTACCACTAACTTATATAGTGTGTCATTAAACCACAGGAAAAGAGCAGCACTACCTATGTTGGAATTATTAGAGTCTGAAAATATCTCTGTTGCTTTCAGTGAGATTATTCCTTCCAGAAAATGCACACCAAAGCACAGATATTTAACATGTGGCTCGGATAACTATGCACTATGTACAATATAAAAATTTTCATACACTGGAAAAGGTCTGATCCAGATTTTAGAATGTTTATAAGAGATGGATCACTATCTTCCTTCATAGAGCAGAGCCTGCAGTCACTATATTTGGACTCAATACTGTAGGAGCTCTGCCACAATGCCCTACACCTACAGGTTTACTGAGAACTTTGCCATTGTTTAATAGCCAGCAGTCACTACTGGCCTCAGTGCTGTAGGAACTCTGTCACACAGTCCTATACCTACAAGTTTACTGAGACAGTTGTCATTGTTTAATAGCCTGCTGTCACTACATCTGACCTCGATACTACAGGAGCTCTGCTGCAAGGCCCTACACCTACAAGTTTACTGAGAACTTTGTCATTATTTAATAGCCTACAGTCACTTCCTCACACCTCGATACTGCAGAAGCTCTGCCACAAGGCCCTACACCTACAAGTTTACTGAGAACTTTGTCTGTTTAATGTAAGCATATTTATCTTGAAGAACCTTGATGTATATTAACATTAATCAGTTAAATACATGCCTGCTGTTTGATTGAAAGTGTCTGGGAAATAGTTCATGTACTCTAAGGACCTCTTACTAAGTTGGCCACTGTCCAGTTTTGTCTGACCAGTAGACTATACTGCATATGCCAGTTACTTAGTCTCAGGAAATGACAGACAACCTGTTTTACTTGCATCTCTTTCTTAATTGTTTTGTTCTGGCTATAAACTGATTCCTGTCAGTTATAAATTGACCTGATTAACTAAGCTTCAGCTCAAACCAAACCAAAATTAAATGTAAGAATCCTCTCCAAAAAGCAAGTATGCATAATTCCCCATTATACTAAAAACCTTCTAGGAGGAGATATACACCCTGATACTGACCCCACCCATAACAATGAAAACAAAGATAATT
The DNA here is from genome assembly GCF_019279795.1 of Protopterus annectens. Taxonomy (NCBI): domain Eukaryota; kingdom Metazoa; phylum Chordata; order Ceratodontiformes; family Protopteridae; genus Protopterus; species Protopterus annectens. The sequence continues at coordinate 11,224,642 of NC_056735.1, forward strand.
GTCTGCCACATTCTTCTGTAACCCAACAACAGCCAAGCCCCAACCCTGGTGATCTAATTTTTTGCTGCAATAAGCGTTGTAAGTATAAGAGATAAAACTGCTGAACTACATGCCTGGATTATCCAACATAAGCCTGATGTTCGTGCTATAAATGTAACTTGGCTTAAACCCAGCATAAACGACTCCAAAGTTATACCTCCTGGCTATAATATTATCTGTAATGACTGTATAAAGACGAAAAGTGGTGGTATCTTTTTAATATTTTCCAATACCTACCGCATTTCCCATACAGCAAACCAAAGCCAAAATTCATTTCAGCAGAACTTCTTAATGCTTTCCTCAAAATAAACAATTATAAATAAATATGCATTACTGTACTTTATATCCCTCCTGGCAACAATACAGCTATAATGGAAGATATCCTACCTTGGATAACCATAACATTTCCACAAGAAAAACATATTATTAGGTGATGTGAATGTCATTTGGTTGGGCATAAACTCTAACTCCTCTGCATTTAGCTGAACTTATATGGTTTCGCATAACAAATTTATAGCCTCACACATTATAGCAATACATCAAATTCTCTACTAGACTGGATCCTAGTATGAGACACTAGCAAATACTCCACCACAGGCACAATGTCAGACAGTCTCAGTGTTCATCTCCCAGTTTATACAACCAGACATCTCACACTTTCAGTTAAACAGCATATTTATAAAACAACAAGCAACCTTTCCAAGTTTAATCCAGAAATATTCATTACTACACTGTCATCTATTAAACAGAACTTCCTAAAAATCCTCCCCTTAGACGATGCTGTAATTGAATTCAATACATTTTTCTAAATATCCTAAATAGCCTTGTAACTGCAAGAAGGAAGAGACTGGAACCAAATAATGCAGATTGTCTATCCAAAAAGAGTAGAATGGGAATGCAGGATAGAGAAAAGCATGGAAAGAACGGCAAAATAAAAAACACCTCAACATCTTGAAAACTTTAGAATGCTTTGCAATCATACCAAAAAGTAAATAAATGACACAAAATATAACACTCAGTATACCACTGAACACAACTCTAAAAAATGTAGACATCCATTAAAGAAATCTTACATCCCAGCCAAAAATTCAACCCAAAGCCCTCTTCCAATTACTCACCACTTGAAACTGCAATACAGTTCAACTCTTATTTTATAGATAGTACAGCATCTTTAACCAAGGATTCCTCAACATTTAATCCCAACCCTGCCCAAAAGCCACATATCATGACATCCATTTTCACTTTCAAACCTGTGCCTACATCCTACATAAAACTACTTTTAAACAAACTTAAACCATGATGTTCTTCAGCTGATGACCTTCCAAGTGAAATCCTAAAAATAGCAGCCAATAGCGTTGCCTATTCCTCTCAATCCTTTTAAATAAGTCAATCCAGGAATCCCATGTTCCCTCTCTCTGGAAAAAGTCACGCATTATCCCTCTGCTCAAAAGAGGAAATTCAACAGACATTAATAACTTTAGACCTATAGCAATCTTATTTCCCGTTGCCAAAATACTTTAAAAATGTATCCAAAAACAATTGCTAGACTATCTCCTGTAGGAAGAACTCCTATCCCCTACACAGTATGGCTTCCATCCTTCCCATAATACTAGCACTGGCCTTCTATCCTATATCGATACTATCAATAAAGCTACAGATAATGACAAACTAATAATTAGACTATTCCTTATTTCTAGACTTGTCTAAAGCCTTCAACACAGTTTGTCACAGCAAACTTCCACTTCAAATGCCCTCACTAGGTCTCTATCAGCCCACCTTTCTGTTGTTTAAATGCTACCTGTCCAATAGGTAACAGTCAGTAAAATGGCACTCCATGCTCTCTCCTTACCTCCCAGTTACCACCAGTCTTCCACAAGGCTCTATCCTTGGTTCCCTCTTCTTTAACATTTTCAGCAGCGCCATCTATACATCCATACAAAAGGCCACCTTAATACAATACACAGATGATTCCACTCTCATTTGCACATCTGACAACATGGTACACCTTCAAAGAATTAGACAGGAAGCTTTAACAGCCCCTGAAAGATGGCTTCATAACTCACAACTCCCGCTTAACCCAAAAAGACCAAACTACTACTTTTTAACCCAAATCCTTCTCTCATGAAAAAACAAAAAAACAATGTAAAGTCCTCTCATTTGATAATACAACTATTGATGTAACTTCTCATAGCAAACTATTAGGAATGATAGTAGATGATAATCTTATGTTTGACCTGGATATATAAAATGTCATAAGAAAATCTCATCAAAAAGTAGGGATACTTTACAGAGCTAAAAACTTTCTCACCGATGCAACTAAAACTACACTTGCCACTACTTATCTCCTCTCCACTTTTCTCTGTGGTGCTCCCATCCTTACTAACCTCCAGGCTTCACAAAAATTAGAACTTGAACAATGCTATAACAAATTTGCTAAGTTTGCAGCACATACCCTTTTCAGAATCCACCACTGTATAGCACCAAAAAGTCAAAATTGGTTAGAACTGCACATCAACTAACATATACACAACTTCTTCCCACCTATAAACTAAATCAGCATCCATCTGCCTGTCCAGCACTAAAACATTCTTTACAACTATGTTCCCAGTTAGTAATTGTGATCCAGTGACCAAAGACTCCTGTCTGTCTGAAAACCTAGCAAATCTACTGGGCATTGTCTGTACTCATAGAAGGTTGCTAAAGCCTGGAACTCCTTACTTCTATCCATCAGGTCTGTACCCTCTCCCCAATCTTTCCAAACCACTCTGAAAGACTTCTTAGCTAAAATCTGGCTCTGCTCTTGCTCTTGCTCAAAATCAGGATAAACTATATCCCTAAATGTGAACAAATACCTTCTTGTTCCTTACACCTCCTTACTCTCCCTTCTTCACTTACTTACTTATTGCTATCAGATTCTCAGGTATTTGTTCTAAATATACCATAAGCCTGTTTTCCCCTCACTTCATATTACAATTCCTTTTTCTATTAGACTAATTTACCTTTAATTTCTCTATAAACTGTTTTAAATTTCTCAAAATATTAAATGATTGTCATATACCTTATATAGATTCTTAACCAATGTGTTTATATTATGCCTAATTTGTTTTACTTATTTAAAATGCAGATGTTTTTGTTTTATTCTGAAGATTGTAAAATTACTCTTTTAAAATGTTTTGTAATAATTTGGAGCTTTTCTTTCCTGGGCCTCCCCTACCCGGGCAGACTTTCCTGGTAATCAAATTCATCCATCCATCCACAACCCCTTTTTCCCATTTCTGCACATGGGGTCGGGATGTCACTTCAACAGTGACAATCATCTCGAGACAAGGTTTAGTCTACTGGGTGGCTAGCCCTGCCACTGTAGTTCATCCATACCACTCACTCACACATGCACTCACGCCTATGGCCAATTTAGAGTGCCCATTCCACCTGCTGCATATCTTTGGAATATGGGAGGAAACCAGAGCACCCAGAAGAAACCCACACAACCTCAAGTAGGACACAAAAGGCACCACAGCCAAGAATCGAACTGGAGAACCTCTTGCTAGCCACCTTTAAATATAGCCTTGAAATATGGATAGGTAAATTCATCAATGGGATATGTAGTGTGGGTCTCCTTGGTCAGGACAGTTAATAACTTGACTTAGGCTTACAATACACTTATGAGTCTTTTGCATTTCTCTGGGTAAGCGACTGAATGGTCATTTCAATTGCATACCTAGTAAATGCCTATAAACCTATGGGGTTAAACCCCCCCCCCCCCAATAGAGTTGAGGGAACTTGTTCCCAGGAAAAAAGGTATGCTACTAAAGTTTTGCAGATGCTATTTTTTCATACAGTTGTATTTTTGAGGACTCAAATTCCTTGAAAGGCAGCATGTTGGTACCTTACATCTTCTGATCTCCAAGAAGGCGCATGGGCTAAGGTGCTAGAGTTTTGTCTGTTTTAGAGTGCTGTACATTTATTAAACCCTGGTTTTACTGCATTACTGGTACTCGTTGTGGATTCTTCAGTTTCTGCTTTTCATCTGTGGTTTTGGAAAATAAAGAAACTCACCTGACAAAAGTCCACCAATTAAAATGATACAAAGATGTCTGTGGGTCAAAACTAGTTATACTGCTTCGTATATTGATTTACTTTGTTCTCTCTTGGAAGTTATTTTAGAGAATAACATTTTCCTATTTAGTAAGGAGACCTATATCCAGAAAGATGGCGTGGCTATGGGTACCTCGTGTGCCAATAGCTACGCCAACTTAGTGATAGCTGATTGGGAAAAAGAGAAGTTATTCCCTTATCCAGCTTCCAGAGATATGTGATATTTTATACTCGTTTTGTAGATGACCTGTTTCTTTTGTGGATGGGTAACAATGATCAACTACAAACATTTTTTGATGAAATAAATACACTTACACATTATTTGAAGTTTACCATGGAAAAGTCAGAATCCTGGATTGCATACCTGGATGTATATATAGAGAGGTTAGGAAATGGGATGAGAACACAGGAGTATTTAGAAAATCATGTCATAGAAATACACTCTTGCATAGGGAGAGTACGCACTCTAGATTTGTATTTAAAAATGTGATCAGAGGACAAGCTATGAGAGCTTCACGTCCTAACCCCACTAATGAGGGCTTTGATTGTGAGCTGCTGAACTTGAAAGATAGGTTGATAGATAGTCATATAAGTTAGAAGAAGTTATGAAGGGCTTTGAAGGGGTAGATCTTATGAGAGGAGGTAGTGCCTGTCCATATTTTGCAGATGGAAGGATGGTTGATTGTACTAGGAATAGTGACCCTGAGAGTGAGCCCTTACAAAGAACAGAAGTTAGGGTATCCTTGTTTTATACACAGGATATTAATAATATTAGCGATATCCTCTCTAAGAACTGGGGAGTCCTTACTGTAGACCCCAATATCAGGGATGTTGTAGGAGACCACCCTCGTTTTCTTTATAGGAATAGGATACATTTGCAAAGAATGCTGTGCTACTCGAAGGACCCTATTGATTCTTTGAGTGACCCCTTACAGTGTTGTACTACACCATGTTACAGATATAATTTCTGTGTGTATATAGATAGTACGGCCACTTTCACACACCCGATTACTGAACAATGTTTTAAGTTTAAGGCCAAGGCTGATTGTCTATCTGAGCATGTTGTTTATTTAGCTAGCTGTGCATCATGTTCTGCATTTTATGTTGGTAAGACGGATAGGAGGTTAAGAGATAAGAGTCAGAGAACATATGTAGCATATTCGTATTAAGTCCAGTATGAATGCTTTGTCAAAACATGTATTGGAAACAAATGAACAACATAGCTTTAGGTTCTTGGTCTTACAAGTTAATACACCCAGTAAACGGGGGAGGGGGAGATGTTAGGAACTACACTGAAAAATGTGAGTTAAAGTGGATTATCAGGCTCAGGGCTGATAAAAAAACCTGGCCTGAATGATAAGGTGCCTATAAGACCTATGTTAAAGAACAGGAAATTGAGAATTAAATAAGAATTTCTTGTGTGTTTCTTATATGTAAGAACCTCTATGAGATTTTATATCAAGTATTTTTATTTTTTATTTTGTTATGACCTATTAGATTTTTGATTATGTCTTTTAACACGTTTATACATCCTTTATTTATATTTTTACATATATTTTTATAGTATAGGATGTGATGTCCTAGTCTTACCTAATTGATTAATTGTTAGGTGTATTTAATTCTGTGCTTTACTAGTGGAGATGTTTTTGGTCTGAAGAAGCCCTGTTGGGTGAAAGCGCTTGCCAGTTTTTGCATTTCAATAAATCAATTTGGTTGCATTATAACTAATTGCCTCTGTGGAGTTTGGTGGAATTCGTGCTTTGGACTGTGTGCACTTTTCTTTATGTGGATCGTTCCTTCCAGCCTTGATTTGCTCCTGTGCTACTTTGTAATTTGCTTTATTTGCTGGCTCTGGTGGAGGAGCATTTATTCTCTGGTAGTTTTCTTTTTATTTTCGATACATGGATCATTGAACAGGCAGTTGACAAAGTGAAAAAAAAAAACATAAGGTATAGAAAAAGAAAATATAAATGAAATAATAATACTATTGATAATAATAATAATAATAATAATAATAATAATAATAATAATAAACAAACTTGAACCTTCCTAAGAGGGATGCATACTTTTAATGCAATAAATACAAATTAAAAAATAAAATAAAATGAAAATATAATATGATGTGAAATAAATCCCCCCAGTTGTTAGCAATTATTGGATAATACATATCCTTAATATATTTAAACAACCTCAAGTACTTATAGCATTATAAGTATATGCACATATATCAAAACGAAATGGAGGAAAGAGTGCCCAAAGAGACAAGTAAACCAAAAGCAACACAATCCTGGCACTCAAAGGAGGTGGAAAATAAATGTCTTTACCACAGCGAAATGTGGAACCAACAGCTTTATTGCATAAATGCAATTACACCACAATAGCGTTTTTGTCTTCTGTTGTACTTCCTCAGATGCAAAACAGATTTAACAAGCTGTATCTTCCTTTCATACCACCCATAACACATGCAATTATTTAACCAACCAATAAAAACAATACTTTAAAATCATTCCAGTCCTTAAAGTGAAATACAGTGCATTTAAAATTCGTGTTGACAAATATATACTAATGCAACCTAATCTGTTGCATTAAACGTAATACAACATATGCACCCCAACAACAAATAATTCAAATATATGTCAAATATGTAAATATACATATATAAAAAAATATATATGTATGTTAAAAAATATATACATTAAAAAATCAATAGGTATATACATATGTTAAAAAGTGTATGTTAAATGTACATGGTATGTATCAAAATAAACATCCTAAATATACCAGTAAATGTTACAAAACTTTAACCTATTGTTTTCACTGGTAAAATATTTTCCTTACAATTTATTTATAATTTAGCAGCTCTCGTCTTTAAAATTGGTACTATAGATAGATAGATGTTCATTAATTCCTGGGTACTTATTGGCCTTCAACAACAACTGCCAAAAAAGCTTCCTCACTTCTATATGCACATATATAACCAGTCTCAAAACAATTATAGATTGAAATCAACTATAACCACCTGACAAAATAAATATCACTTAAAATACATGTTAAACTAGTGTTATAAAATATATACCACTCGCCATAGACCAACAACCACAAAAAAGGCTCACCACACCAACACAGTCTGGGGAAAAATCACTGTAATAATTAAATAAAATAATTATTGCACAGGATTTTTGGTTGACGTGTATAATATGGAGGGGATCGTTGGATAGTTTAGAAGAATTCATTGAATATATTAAGAATTCGACTTTTTTGAGATTTACTCATACCTTTTCTACAAAAAGTATCAATTATCGAGATGTTACTCTTTGTAAGGATGGTAGAAATGTCAGGTTTCATTCTAAAGTGTTTAGGAAGGACACTTTTTCTAATTCACACCTGCATTACTTACGTGAGCACCCCTTCTTTCAAAAGACGGGTATTATAAAGGGCCAGATGATTAGAGCAGCCAAAATTACTTCCGAGTATGATTTTTTTGACAAAGAGATTGACTTTGTTAAACAGCTGTTTTTGGAGAAGGGTTACCCCCTAAAATTGATCAACCAGTTGGCCCTTGAGGTCTTAAATGGCCATAATACTGTTTTCTCCTATTATTGGAGGAGATGCAGATATTCAACATGTTGTTCAAGAAGGCAACGCCCCCGTCACAATGCCTTTCTTTACACTTTTAACTTTCCTTCCAAAAGATATTGAAAAACAATTGTTAATAAATATTGTGAGGTTTTAACCCACATTCCAGAATTGAAGAATATTATCCCTGAAGCCCCAGTTTTTGTATGGAAAAGGGTCAGGAATTTAAACGCATATGTATAATGTCGCTCATTCTAATTAAGCCAATGCCCTTTATTGACATACATTAATTTGTTCTGCCAGTAAGTTTTGCTTTTAAGTTTCATGAGTATACATGTGTTTTGCCAATAAAGACTGTGATTATAATAGCACACCTGCTTAGATGTTTACTGTGAAGTTTTATGAATGCAGGTACCCTGATATTTAATCTATATTTGTCTATCTATTCTTGTTGGATTGTTGTTTCGCTTATGTTGCAGTGGCAGCAGTTAGTTTTTAACTGATTTTCATGGTATGCATTTAGAAAATGTTTATATTTCATTGCAATGCTGTGCTATGCTCAAGGAACTAACTGCACTGCTTCTTTCATTTTGGGTTATAGCCACTTGTAAGCATTGAATTTTGTATGTTGGAAATACCTAACCATCCTAAATGCAACAGATAGGAACCCACAGCTTTTATATGTTTTCTTTACGTAGAGCTAAATTAAGAAAGTATACATAAGGCATCAAATATTCAGTCATTTTATTATGCAATCATGGCAATCTATTGGTCTGATGATCCCTTATATGAGTCTCAAAGAGCTATATTTAATGGTTTTGGACTTCTATATCCTACCATGACCAAGCACAGATATACTGTTAGAAGTAGGTGATGAGTAGATAAGTATTTTTTTTATATATAAGATATACTAGAAATTACAGTTTGTTTTATTTTTTACTCCACATTGGTAGCTAGTGTATTGTCCAATTTGCTGTTAGAGTTTCTACAGCTGATTGGATAGCTTGTTATGATGTCATAATTGGAATTAATCTCTGATTTGTTCTTTGGATTTTAAATTGTGTGTGTTAGTCTGTGTATTTTTAAAATCTGATGAAGCATCGAGTTCAACGCGAAAGTGCTTACTAAGGTATAATAAACGCTTTCTTGGTTTACTTTACATTTCTAAAAGATGTCTAGGCTCAGTGGAGCATTATCATAGCACAACAGCTCTCTGGCGCATTCTGCTATTTATTATACGCTTCTGACACATGCTTAATTTTCAAGGCAATGCTTGCCTTGTTATGTAGCCAAACTAAGGACTGGTAAATGATATTTTACCTCTGATATGAAAATAGTCCAGTATTTGTATTTTGCCTCTTAGCATCCTAATTCTGATGTGTCAGGTTTAACCCTATAAATGATGTCCATTCAAAGCCTTGAATAACCAAATCGGGTACACAAGTGTTTCAGTGTTGCATGATGTGGGTGTATTGCAGCATAAAACCAAATACAGTAAACTCTTAGTTAACCGGCACTCATGGGGACTGGTAGATGCTGGATAACTGTAGTTTCTGGTTGCTTGAGAGTTACTATTAAAAATAGGCCTGAATAATACTGTACCCTATACTACTTGTTTGGTTTGACGTGTTCTCAGGTTAGGGAGAGAGGGAATTTAGTCTTATCCTCCTTTTTAAAACTCTAAAAATGTAAGATATGTTTCTGCAGAGGGAAAACAGAAAGTGCAACACATGAAAATTGTACTGTATTTCTTCGATTTTTTTTTTTTTGCTGGTTGCTTGAGAGTGCCGGTTGCTTGAGTTTCATTTAACTGAGAGTTTAGTGTAATCTGAGTTTTATGGCTTGTCTTTCACAGGAATTATGTTGACCTTTCCTGAGCTTTAGTACATTTGCCAGAATCCTTGTGCACACAAGAACTATCACCCTCAGTTTGTTCTAACATATGATAGTACGAATGTAGCTCAACATGAATAAACATTGGATGTTTTATTGTATTCCTGTCGAAGCTGACAGAAAACTAAACTATGGTTGTATTCCAACTCCATTCTAGCACCTTGTTATGAAAATATAAAAAGAGTATGCAACATTATGATTTTGGACCCTCTAAAATCACGTGCACTGATGCACTTCTAGAATACACCCCCCAATTCACCCCTCACCATTGCCCCTTGTTACTTCCCAGCATTCATCAACAAGACATGTTTTTCAGAATAAGACATCATCTGCTTATGTGAGTAACAAAATTCAAGCTACGTAACTCTGAAAGCAAAACATGCTGAAGATAAAAGCACCGACATAAAGCAATGTAATTCCTTTTAATGGCTTGACAAATGAGCTGCAAATGAAACAAATTGCTTGAGGCTTCTAGCTATATATTTTCCTATACAACTTTTTGCTGAAGCTGATATGTATCTATATATATATATATATATATATATATATATATATATATATATATATATATATATATATATAAAACAATTACATAAGCTTATTTAAAAACATGGCATCCAGTCTGAGAAATTACTTGCATGCCAAATGTAATTGCGGGTCTGCGAGAAAGCATAAACTAAACATCTGTCAAGGTTTATGTCATCAGCAGGGGGAAAACAGACACATATGCCAATTATTTATACTAAGAGTGGTGAGTCATAGTTTGCTTAAAGGACAGCTATGTTCTGAAAAGTGTTCAACATAGGTTTTGATCATCTCCATTTTTAACAATTACCTCTGACTTTAACTCCTTTCTCCAAATGGTCCATTCATTCTTTCTTGGCTAGAAGGAAGAGCAGGGGAGGAGACATCATAAAGTGGCTGTGAAATAATTTCTTATTTTAAACAAAGGGGAATTAAACTAAGATGGTGAGAGCTGTTCAAACTTCAACAGTAGTGGACATACAGTGATGTTATGCGTATTTCACCCCACTTCCATGAGTTTGACAGTTGAGCATCTACACCACTCATTACTGCAGAAAACTCATCCACTAGAATCATGCCCTCAAGCCTTGAGGAGGTTAGTCCAGTGGTGGTAAAACCCTGAGGGAAGAAGACCTTGCACTGACTGCTTAACCCCACTCCACTGTCAGACCCTCTAGCTTGGGGTTATCAAGTCTGTCACAGCACCAGGACAGTTGTATGCTCTGCCACTGCACCAGAAGCACAGTCATGTGCCCTGCCACTGCACCAGAAGCACAGTTGCATGCCCTGCCACTGCACCAGAAGCACAGTTGTGTGCCCTGCCACTGCACCAGAAGCACAGTCACATGCCCTGCCACTGCACCAGAAGCACAGACACATGCCCTACTGAGGACACAGACAAAAAACTGGTAACTATGTCCAACTCACAAACAGTATAAAGCAGCTGGGGAGCTAAGAACCGTTCCACTGAAGCAAATGGTACAATGCAACAAGATGATCACACAAATTCCTGGTTTATTCGATACTCAATACAAAATAACCAAACACACTGTTGACCTAGGTTTTGTCCTCTTGGTCAGGACATCATCAGAACAATGAAACTCCCTGAAAATGACAATTTAAATACCCACCCAGTACATCAATTAGCTCTTTAAAATCAATAATTACTACTTAAAATGACAGTGCTGAATATGTGCAAGTACTATATACCCAATACAATTAATCTATTTCTCTGCTGAGAATATCAATTGAAAACTCATGTAAACCAATTTTTATAAAAACATATTGACATATGTATGTGTGTGTGTGTGTGTGTGTGTGTGTGTGTGTGTGTGTGTGTGTGTGTTACAAAACATATAAGCTTAAAAAAACATAACATTTATTTTATATTAACACCAGTAACAATTGTGCTCTACCTCCTGCCCAAAATATGTCTTAATTTTAAAATAGGGGCTATGCTAATACTATCGTTGATGCCAGGGTAATTTAATGCATCCAACCTTAGTTGCCATTGTAATTCACATATGTCTAAATGGACATCTAATACTTTACCCTGGATGTCTTTTTTGATGTCTTTATTGATTTTCAAAGAGCTAATTGATGTATTGGGTGGGTATTTAAATTGTAATTTTCAGGGAGTTTCATTGTTCTGATGAAATCCTGACCAAGAGGATGAAACCTAGGCCAACAGTGTGTTTGGTTATTTTGTACTGAGTATCAAATAAACCAGGAATTCGTGTGATCATCTTGTTGCATTGTACCATTTGCTTCAGTGGAATGGTTCATAGCTTCCCAGCTGCTTTATACTGTTTGTGAGTTGGAATTGGTCACCAGTATTTTGTCTGTGTCCTCAGTATGGAGAGCTTGGACAATACCACTGACATTATGGATCTACTGCAACAGATAAACCAACAATTGAGTGAGCACACTGCTCATATTAAATCTTTGACTGAAAAACAGCAGCAGCCAGGTCATTTTAATTCATTATTTGGAAGTTTGGGCGTGCCCCTCACCCAACCCACCCAAACTGTGAGTAGATCAACCAACGATAGTGAGATTGCTTGTTCTAATTTGGTTAATAAAAACAATAATGGAGCCAAAGTCCCTATTGTTAATGCAGAAATTAACAATATGGATCGATGGAAATGCAACAAATTTAATTTCCATAGTGACAATAACTGCAGTGATAAAAGCAAGGAATCTAATTCCATGTCCTTATCTGAGCATCTAAAATTGTTTGAGAAGAAGCTATTTAATTTAAAGAAAACTCAATTGGAAAATAGCTATCTTCTCAGGAACATTGAGCTGGGCTTGGTTCCAAAGGGACTGCATATGTGGCGGTACCCTAATGGGGTTAGTAATAACCCTGAAATGCTTAATGAAGTGCACAAACGTTTTGATAGTATGGGTATCTCCCTCATGCAAATTATGGTAAAATACAATGCCCAGAAGATTGAGCTATATATCGTGGATCTCGGGAAAGAGAATGAGCTCATAATCAATGACTTGTTGTTCGATCAATACTTAAACAATTATACTCACGTTTTAGATAGTGTTGAAAATAGTTGTAAAACTATTTTCACAAGGAAATCGAACAAGATTAAGAGGGACATAGGAGAGTACGCGAAGGATTGTGTTTATATGCTTTCTAGAGGTAGTAGTGATCACCATGGCAATCAGGGAAGTTCGACCAATTGGGGTGAAGATGAATTTGATGACACAACGTTGGATGACAGAAATTTAAATCGAGTTTCTCCAGCAGCAGACCCTTTAGAGGAGGGACCCAGGTGGTCGGAAAGGCTGCGCAGCATAGGGCAGGACGCTCACAAGATTACAAGAGAGGAAGAGAAACAATATTTTCAGCAAGGTGCTCGACCCAAAAGGTGGAACTATCCTAGAAATGCCCACAACAACAACAACAACAATTACTATACAAAGCGTAGATGAATGGTGTATTGTGTAGTCTCTCTCAGGGTGAAAAGTCACCCAGGTGTAATATGAGCGTGAATTTTGATTCCAGTATTGAGTTATTTAATGACGAAAAACATCAGGTTACGAAAACAAATTCTAAAGGTAAGGTGCTCGTTAATGTTAAAAGTGCGAGGGCATCTATCAATATGATTGAATATATTGACATGGCTGAATGTAGTAAAAGGATAGAAGGAGATCATAATGCAAGTAGTTGGAAGCCCTCAAAGGAAGGGATTGTATTTGACAACAATTCGCTCAATAGTGATATTTGTGAGCCGTTAGACATTCCATGTGCGATGAACAATTACAATACTGAATTGCGCACAAATGACAATATAATCAATAGTCTGATGGACTTGAGTATATATCCGTTAAATTTATTGACTAGGGAAGGCAATGGACATGAACTTTTTAATACTGATGGTATTAATGGAGAAGTAAATGAAAGTTATTTGTACACTTCAAATTGTGGGTTTAAAACAGGTAATGAGGGCATGTTGATTGAAGAGTTAGCCTGCAAACACGCATCTTCTGACACAGGGAGTGTGGGTATTGTAACAGAGCATGTTAACACCAATACTATAATTGACCATCAACTTTCAGGTGATATACAAAATAGTTTTTTTCCTGAATATGGTTTGAATAATGAATGTTCATTTTTAGATCAATTTTCTGATGTTTTTCAGGGGAATTCGAACCAAAATGTTTTAAACAATTTTGAGATCATCACCAACACTTATGGTGATTACACAGTATATAATTACTCCAAAGTTCAAGTTAATATAGAACATGTCAATTTGCTCTCAAAAGGATTTACTTTTGTTCCATGTAGGAAAGGAACACTCTCAGGTATGTTAATTGATTTGAAATTATTTGTGAGCAAGATGAATATTAAATTGTGGTTTCCAGAGACAGGGGGTAATCAAAATTTAAAACCATTGGTAAAACCCAGTAAGTTCAACCCCCCTACTAATCAAATGATAGCACTTTTTGAAAAAGCTTGTGAGCTAGACTTGAGAGAACATTTTAAGAAGCCAATGGGAAATAAGTTTAGTAACTTATCAAGTAGTGAGTATTCTTTACTAAAAGAATTAGCTGATAATAGAGAAATCCACATAATGAAGCCTGACAAAGGCAATGGGGCAGTAGTCATTGATAAGAATGATTATGTTGATTGCATGATGGATATGCTCATGGAGGATAATTATATAGAAAGTAGCATCAATGAAATTAATGTGGCTCATCAAAAATAGATCTGATGATAGATGACGTTGTTTCAGGGACAAATCACTGAAGCAGAAAGAGTGTTTTTGAGAAATTCTAACCCAGTGATTAGTGGAATATTTGGAATCCCTAAATTACATAAAGATCTGGATAATGTTAAATTCAGACCTATAGTTAATGGGAAAAGAAGTAAAACATGTTTCATCAGTCAGTTTTTGGAATATTATATGCAAAGAGGTTTAGAAGCATTTACATATAAAACAAAAGATTCTTGGAATTTTTTGAAGAAGTTAAATATGTTATCCATCACTGAAGATACCTTGCTACTTACTATAGATGCATGTAATCTCTTTTCAGTTATCCCTCATGAGATTGGATTAACTTGGTTGGAAAGTCAACTGATAAAAACGGGTTTGTACAATCAAGACCAAGTGAATGTATTTGTTACACTGATGGAAGCAGTGTTGTTTAACAACTTCCTGTATTTCAAAGGACATTTTTATAAACAAGTCACTGGAGTGGCTATGGGGGCTGTTTGTGCCCCCCATTTATGCTAATTATATAATGTCCTTCTGGGAGCAGGAATACGTTTTTTCCAGTATCTTCAACAAATATATCAGGCTATATACACACCTCTTGGACGATATTTTTATCGTTTGGGAAGGTGATAGGGAACAGCTTAAGTTATTTGTGGATTATATTAATAACACCATGGAATTTTTAAAATTTACTCATGAGTATAGTGTAGACTTGATTACCTATCTGGATGTTAAATTAAGAATAGACAGAGAATTGAAGTGTATGAGATCCAGTATATACAGGAAAATAACCTTTTCCATCTCATATTTAGACTATGACAGCTGGCACCCTCAACATCAGAAAAAAATCTTTTGTTAAGGGTCAAATGGTGAGGGCGGCCAGGATGGTAAGTGATGAAAAAGAGTTTATTGACGAGTTGGATTTCATTATTGGGATGTTTCTTAGAAGGGGTTACCCTGAGATTTTATGTGTTAGTATTAAGGATGAAATTATGAGTAAAAGAGAAAAGGCTTTTACAAGGCCATGTTAACTGGTGGTCTCGGCAATGATGTAGATAATTTGATCAATCAAAAATGAGAAAACTAGTTTGCCAAAGCAGGTTGATAGGTTAATGTTTGTCACCACCTTTAACCAGGATGTCGATTGGTTCAAGTGGTTGGTGAGGAAAAACTGGGGTTTGTTACAGTTAGATAAAAGTATAGCAAAAAAGATGGGTGGTATGCCCAATATTGTGTTTCGAAGGGACAAATCTTTTAAGGAGATATTAGAGAAAGGTATACAT
The DNA here is from genome assembly GCF_019279795.1 of Protopterus annectens. Classification (NCBI taxonomy): domain Eukaryota; kingdom Metazoa; phylum Chordata; order Ceratodontiformes; family Protopteridae; genus Protopterus; species Protopterus annectens. Next base: position 11,240,285 of record NC_056735.1, read on the forward strand.
TCTATCCAACCAAATGTCGGGAGAAGGATTGGTAATTTTAAATGTGGGAGATGCACAACATGTAAATACATAATGGAAACAGGTAGGAGTATAATAGTGAACAATTGTTTTATCCTGCTAAGGGGACATTATGACTGTCATGCCCAGAATGTGTTGTATTTGGTGAAATGCACAGCATGTCCCGCATTTTATGTCGGAAAAACTTTAAGGCAATTTAGGGAAAGAGTCAAGGAATATATGTTGGACATTAGGCATTTTAAGAATACAAATACAATGGCCAGGCACACTGCTGAATATGCAGAGAATAGTTTTAAATTTTGTGTCATTCAACAAATCAAAAAAAACATCCAGGGTAAAGTATTAGATGTCCATTTAGACATATGTGAATTACAATGACAACTAAGGTTGGATGCATTAAATTACCCTGGCATCAACGATAGTATTAGCATAGCCCCTATTTTAAAATTAAGACATATTTTGGGCAGGAGGTAGAGCACAATTGTTATTGGTGTTAATATAAAATAAATGTTACTTAATTCACATGACCTACCACTGCACCAGAAGAGCAGTCATGTGCCCTGCCACTACACCAGAAGCAAAGTCACGTACCCCATCACTGCACCACAAGCATAGTCCTGTGCTCTGCCATTGCACCAGAAGCACAGTTGTGTGAACTGCCACTGCACCAGAAGCAGAGTTATGTGCCCTGCCACTGCACCAAAAGAGTTGCATGCCCTGCCAAAGCACCAGAAGCAGAGTCATGTGCCCTGCCACTGCACCAGAAGCAGAGTTGCATGCCCTGCCACTGCACCAGAAGCACAGTCACATGCCCTGCCACTGAACCAGAAGGACAGTTGCATGCCCTGCCACTGCACCAGAAGTGCAGTCATGTGCCCTGCCACTGCACCAGAAGGACAGTCATGTGCTCTGCCACTGCACCAGAAGGACAGCCTCATGCCCTGCCACTGCACCAGAAGCCAAGTCATGTGCCCCACCACTGTACCAGAAGCACAGTCGCATGCCCTGCCACTGTAACAGAATCACAGTCATGTGCCCTGGCACTGCTCCAGAAGGACAGTCACATGCCCTACCACTGCACCAGAAGAGCAGTCATGTGCCCTGCTACTGCACCAGAAGCAAAGTCGCGTACCCCATAACTGCACCACAAGC
>NC_056735.1:11241954-11329794 GCF_019279795.1 Protopterus annectens
CTGCACCAGAAGGACAGTCACATGCCCTGCCACTGCACCAGAAACACAGCTGTGTGCCCTGCCACTGCACCAGAAGCACAGCTGCATGTCCTGCCACTGTACCAGAAGGACAGTTGTGTGCCCTGCTACTGCACCAGAAGCACAGTTGTGTGCCCTGCCACTGTACCAGAATCATAGTCACATGCCCTGCCACTGCACCAGAAGCACAGTCGTGTGCCCTGCCACTGTACCAGAAGGATAGTCACATGCCCTGCTACTGCACCAGAAGCACAGTCACATGCTGAGTCACTGCACCTGAAGCACTGTCACATGCCCTGCCACTGCACCAGAAGCACAGCCTTGTACTCTGCCATCACACCAGAAGCACAGCCACGTGCCCTGCCACTGCACCAGAAGCACAGTTGCATGCCCTGCCACTGCACCAGAAGCACAGCCATGTGCCCTGCCACTGCACCAGAAGCACAGTCATGTGCCCTGCCACTGCACCAGAAGCACAGTCACATGCCCTGCCACTGCACCAGAAGCACAGCTGCCCTGCCACTGCACCAGAAGCACAGTTGCATGTCCCACCACTGTACCAGAAGCACAGCTGTGTGCACTGTCACTGGACCAGAATCACAGTCATGTGCCCTGCCACTGTACCAGAATCACAGTCATGTGCCCTGCCACTGCACCAGAAGCACAGTTGCATGCCCTTCCACTGCACCAGAAGCACAGTCGTGTACTCTTCCACTGCACCAGAAGCACAGTCATGTGCCCTGTCACTGCACCAGAAGCACAGTCGCGTGTCCTGCCACTGCAGCAGCAGGCATTATATTTTTCATTATTTGTTGAAACACTTTACAGTGCTGATGGTCCTGCATCACTCTAAGTGGACAGTATTATTTATTAAACTGTTTTTGTGATAAAATGGTTTAATTAGGGGCATTTAACATGGGCTTCATCTTCTTATAAGGTTCTATTTGAGTCACCATAAAGTGAAACCATAATGTCTTTATATTTATTTCAGCTTTCTCTTTTCAGTACCCTTGTATTAGTGCCTTCTTTGACCATTTGTGAAGAAAGTGTTAGTATTTTTTTTTTTTTTTATTTACTTTGTTTTGATTTTTTTTTGCTGCAAATTCCTTAACAGATATTTATGGTCCTTTTCCTGTTTTATCTACAAGCACTGGCCACATTAGTTGGTTATGTTGTTGTGTCTTTCGGCTTTTCCCGGTTAGGGGTCACCACAGCGGAACTCTGGTCTGCTAATGATTGGCAGTAGATTTTTACGTACCAAGTTGCCAGCCCTGATGCACAACCTTTAACGAAGGTACGCCCATTCACGCATGCCTCCACACAGAAAATGCTCTAGCTGAGAATCGAACAAGACAATGTCTTACTGTGAGGCGGCAATTCTACCGCAGCACCACCACCCTTTATTTAGAGTCTTTACATAACCAACATTAGTTGGTTATGTAAAGACTCTAAATGTCTTCGTTGACAGTATTTCTCCCCTGTTCACTCCCTTTTCTGTTATATCAAGTTTCATGCCATTCATGCTTATCCATGATTGGCAATTTAATTTTTAAATGAGTATTTTATTTTATTATTACAATGGTAAACCCATTAGGTGCAAGTGCCTCTTTCTTCGGTGGGGGTGGGGGGTGTGAATGGGGCTGCCTGAGAGCTCTGCCTGGTTAATTTCCTTTCAGAGAGTAATACAGCACAGAAATACAGAATGAGGGATTCAAACTTAGAATCACAGGATGACGTTCACTAGAAACTCTAAGCCGTAATCCTCTGTGCTGAACTGCTAATAGGTTTTAGTAACAAAATAGCATGTGATGTACCAGACACTGCAAGAAATTCCAAAATCAGATAACATGAGATTTCTGAGAAAAACAACATGGTGTGACAAGAAAGGCTGCAAATTCATGTACAGACAGAGAACAGAACAAACACTTGTTATGTTGCACTTTGTGATTGCAGTCTAAGGCCTAGGTTAAAGAGAAGAAACCATGCGCTCTCATTTAGGCTGCAGGGTATGTATGCTGACCAAAAAGCATGACCAATTCGGACATAACCCAGGAGGGAGCATCACTAATACATATCAGAGCCATACCGAATATTATAAACTATGCAAATGCAATAGCTGGAAACGTATATACAGCATATTCTGACAAAATCGCTGAAGCTTTGTACCAGTAGATTAAATACTTCTAGGGAAATAGAGTAGAAGCTTACAGCAGTAAAACATATGAGAGGTACTGTTTCATTACAGCACAAGCCAGCACAATTTTCAGGTATGCCTTAATGGAGTGCACTAGTATACATAACATATATTTAACAGAATCATCAGCTGAGTAAAATACTGAAATGTCATTTGGATACAATGCAAGCAACTTGCTTAGGGTAATCATCAGTCCAAGAATACAGTAAAATTAACGTAACACAGTCATACCCTTGCTCTTACAAGGCGATAAATCTGCCTACGATTCATTCATCCTGACCTTTAGACTGAAATATTATCTGTCATATTTGGAGATAACTTTTTCTAACTGAAATTGCTCTGGTTAGGAAATTATCTTTCTCTGACTTGTAGCAACCTACAAAAAGATAATAAAAATGTCTTGGTCAATATGTTATATTTTTCAAACTGAATTTAGGATGTTGTAGAGAATTTTCTGAGGCAATGAGACCAAGAACCATCTTTATGGGTTTTGAGGACTTTTTAAAGAGGCTGGACATACATGAAAAGACATTTAGCTGTAGCGAGATCCTCACTATAACTTTCTCCATCAATGCACTTTTCTGCCAGGATAGCTTCCTGACCATCTCCTGGGGCAGTTTTGAGACAGCTATGCTTTTATGTTTTTCATTCAGTTGGCCAAAACATTTTCGCCGTGCTTACGTTTTGCTGACCAATTCAGTTTTTTTTTTGCATCACTTTTTCTCGTCCTCAAGCAGCTTTGTGTCTTTTTTTTTCTGAAATAATGCATTTATACAGCTATCTTTTAACCTCTGAGTAGTGAAATGAATGTTCCTTTCTTTTTTTGTGACCCAAAAGTGATGGAAGGTCAAGATGACATCATCTCTTTGGTAGACTGAGCCCTGGTCAGTTGAAGTTAGGTATGCTAAGAAGAGAGGCATATAGTCTGGACATTGCATTGATGCAGAAAATGGAGGGATTGTCAGAAATTGAGTCAGGTACATTTTTGGAGGAGTTATTTGCTTTTCTTGAGGTTAAAATCATGTCGAACCACGTTTTGCTTATGTCAGAAAGCACTGTTATTAATGCAGATTACACAACATTCATGCACAGAGATTCTACACTTAAACAGACAACCCCCCCCAGAAAAATGCAGTATTAGCAACAAAGAAAACAAATGGAATGGAGATTGCGGTACATTGAGGATCGGGACATTTACTCTGTTCCCCAATGTAGTGCAATGGGGGGGGGGTACAGGGGAGCTTGAGCCCCTGCAAAATCATTGTTAGTGCTACATTTGTTTTTCTGTCTGTGGTTTGGAATCTCTGCTTGTGAATGCAGGGTGATCTGCCTTCATAACTGTGCTTCCCAACATGCACAAAAGGTGGTTCGACATTTTAGGTTTAGCTGTAGTGCTGTTTCATTTTTGTGAGGTTACAGGTATTTTGTCTCAACGTTATGAAGTTTCACTATCTGGTAATATGATTAAATGAAGTAGATCCTTAGGTATCCTTGGGTCCACATTATGTAAATAAAGATTTGCACAAACTAAAGTAATGCTGCTATTAATGAAATCTAAATAAAGATATAGATTCGTAGGTTTGTAGGTGTTTAGTAAGCTAACAACCACAAGGGCATTTTTACGTCTAGCTATGCATCCCAAATCTCTGACAAGTTCTGATACCCTTGATAAGTGTAATCAGGGACTTGGGAGGTGAAACATTTACAAGCAGGGGCCTGGGAGAGGAACCATTTACAGGCCATTAGAGACACAGGTGCTAAACCAAGGATGAATTTCCTGTTCCCCATCCAATTGTCCAAGTTAAACTTGAATTGGGTTAGGGAGGAACTTTGCTTCACATGGATGGGGAGTATGTTCCAGAGACAGGGTAGTCTCTGGGATACATACCTGTCTCTCCAGCAGGTCCTATTTATATTACAGGCAAGGTTTAATTCTTTAGAACGGGTAGTTCTGGTGCTGTTAGTTTTGTTGATATGCAGGAGCTCCATTAGAGTGGGGTCTGACAATGCCTTGTATGCCAGGCATAGAACTCCCATCAACAGGCTGTAGGAGATAACTCAGTCTCAAATGAGACTGACCACAGAGCCATCTGGACACGTAACCGAACTAGAACTTCTCAGGGGAGGAATTTTGCTTAACAGCACATGGACATTTACAGTAGACCTCTGCTGCTTCTGAAGATTGATATTGTGAGTAATGATTTTAGATCACTAGGAAGAGTTACAGATCAGTGCTTCCTGGTAGAAAAAGCTCCAGCTCCAGAAGAACCAGTAGCAAGCGTTATTGGATACATAAAGTTATTTGTTTCTAAGTTAGATCTAAGTGTTCTGTAAAATACTTCAGCTTCTCAGTCTTTGTAAGGCTGTAAATTTTGTTCTAGGTCAATCAGTTTGTAGACCAAAGTACAGATTTATAGTCTGGCAAGAATTATTAGAAGCCAGCTCTTCTCCATTATGGTGATAGAGTGATGGTGTTTTCTTGGGATATGCAATAAATCTGCAGGGTGTAGTTTGGGATATATGATATGTTTATTTATTAATCAGGGGTAACTGATGTGTCTGCTAAGACATGGATTCTTATCAAATAGTCAAACAAACTAAAACCCACTAAAATGAAAAAAAAACAATAAAATGAAGTACCACTAAAATCAATTTTCCAAAAAGACCCACGCACTCCTTACTTAAACATAGCAACTCCATGGTTGTGCAACCATAGTATAATTGAAAATATCTGTAGGCGAGAACTGTGTACCTACACAATGTCTGTAACATCAAGAGTAACTCAAAATGCAACTGCAGCTGGAAAAGTAATGTACAACACAAACTATCTATAATTTTAACATCCTCTCAAAGAAAAAGAAAAAGAAAAAACAACCATCCTAGTCCCATACAAACCAAAAACAGTGGAGTTTCTGTTTAGTAATACTCTGTAACTTCACTTAAACTGGCATTCAGCTTTAGCAGCTTGATAAGAGAGTAGCAAATTAAAGGACAGCCTGTCATAAGACATACTGTGTGGCTGGCAAAAGGGATTCCTGACATCTTCATTAGCAGGTTGGGAGAATTCTTATTTTTCTTACTGATTTTTGTGTGCTTTGAGCTATTGTGATATAACCAAACTCATAGGGACTACATGGTCGACAGTAGTTTTAGATATGCTCCTGCATCCTGTCCCATAGGCTGGTGAATCTTTTTTGTATCTCTATTTCCCTTTAAGCCCCATTTGGTATAACTAGCCACCCGTGATAAGTTTTTGGTAATGGAGCTTTTTGTGACCAAATCATAATATAAGAACATCTGGACATTACATTGTATTTTCTTTTGTAAATCTGAATGATACAAAGTTCAAAAACAGGATGAAGAGGAGGAGACCGAAGGCAAAGCCCCATACTAGCTTTTCATTTACTGGTTTTGGTTGAAGACTGCATTTGGTTCACTAAAAGTGCAAATAATCTGTCCTTTAGTTAGCCTCTGAACCAGCTGAAGACAAAGCCCCATACTAGCTTTTCATTTACTGGTTTTGGTTGAAGACTGCATTTGGTTCACTAAAAGTGCAAATAAGCTGTCCTTTAGTTAGCCTCTGAACCAGTTTAGCTATTTAAGGACTGAAATGCCTTCTTGGTTAAGAGTTTACCTTGGTGCACTGAATATAATGCTTTTGTCAGATCCTCACTGCTATATGACAAACATTAACTCAGGGAATTTGACAGTCCGATAAGCATTGCTGCTTTAAAATGTTTGGTTCTCTTCTGCAGTCTGGTGTTTAGTTCTGGTTGGGGTGCCATCTGTGTAGAGTACCCATGACTTCCCTGTATCCCAGTGAGGAGTACAGTCCATGCTGATATTATCCCAATATGTGACAGAGGATACTGATCTCTGTTGACAGAGCATATGTGGATCAATAGAGGAACAGACTCAGAGCAGAGCAGCAAACTGAGTTCACACATCATGAAGAAGAAAGGAGAAAGTGTCAGGGTGTGATCTGTCATTGGAAGAATGTTTTATACATTCAGAATGTTCAGAAGTAGGGGTACTACTTTAACAAAGATAATATTGTTTAAGAGTAATGTTGAAGAAGGAAGATAAAGTACAATAGTGAAGGAGTTAAAGGGTAGCACAGTGGTTCAATGGTAGGAACTCTGCCTTATATCTCCAGTATCTGAGGTTCAGTCCTGGCTTTCAGTCACTGCCCATTTAAAGTTTGCATGTTTTCCCTTTGTCTGCATGGGTTTTCTCTGGACAATCCAGCACCCTCCCACAACATAAGTAAGCTGACTGGCCACACTAAATTGTCCACATGTAGTGTATTTACTTTTGCCCTTGAGGCCTGTATACTGGCAGAAAAGAGTCTATGGCCCAATAAACAATCTAAAAGAGAAATTGGGTTGGAAGCCATGATTATAGGATAAGACAAAATAATCAGTAGGTAATAACTCAAAACTGAAAATAGCAAGCTGGAATTAGACAGAGGTATCTGGTGAAAACTAAAGCAAGTTGAAAGTCCCTTACTGTGGTTTATTATTGCTACTTTTTGGCAGTAATGATTAGTAATGCATAACAGAATAGCTGTTTAGATATCAGGGAAGCAGTATTTTAACATTTCCAGAGGTCAGACGTTATTAAAAGGAATTGCCAAGACTTTTGTGTGCATCAGTAGTAGTTAGCTGATGAAGACGGAATAAGTGGAGCTGTTCTGATTTGTAACTCTATCTTATCCAAAGGAGGCTTTCTAGCTGTATATTTCAAATGAGAGCATAAAGGGGTTTCAGCAGATACAGCTACTAAATTTTGATAGGAACAGAGTGTGGTGACAGAACAGCAATCCAAATTCTTTAAAAGACAGATATAAGCAGTGCAACAGCTCCAGTAAGGATACAATATAGTCTATAACCTAGTGCAAAAAAATGAACAAAACTAGACAGTGCATTACTAATATTTATGCACTATGTAATGACAAGCCACAAAAATGCATTATCTTACTAAGTTTAATAAAGTTGCAGCAAGAAATAAAGTTTAAACAACTGGTTTAGTTTTAAGTTTATTATTCACAGTAAATATTTTTTAAATACTTTCACAGTATAGAGACTTCACCTGGGTCCAAATTTCACTGGGTTTGAAATGATTTTCACAAACTGTTTTGTTTAGATAAATCATGTGAAATCATACCAGTTTGGTAGTCTTGTCTAAGGGAAAAGCAGGGGCTCCTATTACGCACAAGAGGTTCTGGTTATGGAGTACACCTGACAGTAAACCAGGCAAGAAGAGTGTGATTTTTTACATTAGTCACATGCTTGTTAGCTAATCAGAACCTAGAACAGACCCTGTCCACTTTATATAGCACAGCGACTAGGAAAGCTTTAATAGTCTGACCAATAGCGAGGCATCAGAATCAAACAGCAGCCTAAGTCATCAATATTACAGCATGCTAGGAAGACGTATAAATGAAAGGGTCATTTGGTACACAGAATAAGTTAATAGTTGTGCTATTTTACCATGCTTAAATTATTTCAAGTGTGACACTGTTGCTAAAAATGTGTCTTTACTTTTTTGCAGCTTAACAGTCTTCCTACTTCTGAAAAAATGGACTTGAACACCTGCAACAATCAGAAATGAAATGACTGTAAGAACATTCAAAACTAAACTGAGACTTCCTCTTTAAAAAGTACAACTGCGTGTGGTTGAGAGTCAATAACTGGGGACAGCCAGAAGGCACTACGTTTAGTCCTATCCAGGGCTAAACTATGGAAAGCTATCCATAGAAAGAATACCTCCATAAATAAGTAAATAAGGTTTCATGTCCCTGATATCTGCATTGAATTAGTTCCAACTATCTTACTGTTTTACATAGGTGCTTGTCTCTTTTCTTCTTTTCAGACATTAATAATCTAGTATATATTGCATATACCAAAATGTGTATGACAAGCTGTTGTGTGTTTAACAAAACTTTATTGTTTACTAATTTGTAAATATTTAGATACGCTTGTTATGATTTTTAGAATTGTAGTTTACTTACTGTACTCATTCAAGAGCCTGAGTTGAGACTAAAAAGTGTCAGTTTTACCAGTCCACCTATCAGTTAACAAATACAAAATAAATCAACTGAACAGCAATTAAGAATTACTTGTAGGAGGATTAATATGTTACCTAGGAGACAAGGTGAAGGCATGCCATTTTTGGCTCTTACTGTCCTCCTGTATATGGCAATAACTAGCGCTTCCTGAGACCTTCAGTCCACACTCATAAGAAGGTGGTATGTGGCACTGATGTCTGTCAACCAGTAGAAAACAAATTCTAAAAATGAATAATCACGATAGACATCAAGCCTTGGGAAAGCAGTGTGTTATGAAGATTTGCTCTCACTTTGTGGTGAGTGGTGACACGTATTACAAAGGATATAGTACCACCTATTGATAGCCGATCGGCTGAAATTCTGTTAGCAGGTCTGAAAAGTAATATCACAAATATCAGAGACAGTGTTTTTTGACCAAGGTTGCTGAAGATGGGAATTTCATGTTCCCTGGCATGTTGTAACCTTGATGTTAGAATAAAATCATTTGGAGTGCAGGGACAGAGCCTCCTGCATGGAATGTGGAACACTTGCCCTATACAAGAAAATTAAGCTTTTCTTCATATTTTTGTTTTGTCAGCACCCAGTCGTTAATGGTGCTGCTGATGGCAAGCATTCAATTCACTTGTAGTCATAAATTTGTTATGAAATAGTCATATAAAATATTTCAGTTCACGTGTAGTTAGGTAGCCATAATGATAACTGCTGGTTGCAGAATATCACTCACTGATGGCCTGAAGGCAGATAGGGAAGATATATAAGGACACCGTCAACCGTTTAGGTCATGAGTCAACCCAGATCAGTGCAGGGTCAGCTTAAGGCAAGAAGAGTTCAGCATCCCAGGGACAGCTCTCTTACTAAGGCATAAGTCATGATGGATCCATGTGGTCCACTCAAAAACAACAACAGCCATATTGTGTTTTGTTGGGATTGTAAGAAGTAATGATAATGCTCCAAGCTCAGGTTGTTAATTGTGTTCCACAAGTGTACAATGTACAAGTAACAACACAGTTATCACAGAGACAGAAAGACATGTGTCTCAAACTACTCATCAGTTCTCCTCCTTGTCAGTGTAAGTGATGTTGGCTCACTCGTGCAACATTGTTATTATCTTCAATTCCACATCAGTGAACATTAGCCAATGAAAAGTATTGACAGCTAAATGCACAGAGATGACCTGCGATGGACCATATCTTTTTTCAACTTAAAACTGATTTTACAGACCTGCACTTCTGAAGTAGGCCTTCTAAAATTCTAGTATCATAGAAATTGAAGTCAGCTTAATGTATACTGTGCCACATAATGTGATTGTCTACAACACAGAATGGCTGTGTGATCCAGTAGCCGTGCCAGCTCTCTTACCCATGAAACATGCAACATTGTGGGGACAGTATAGACAAGAATGATTCAGGGGAAGCCATGTGATACAGATGTTTGCACCAACACACCACAGAGCCGATTTAACTGCTGGCAATAAACTGATGCACTCAGCAATGGAGATGTTTTGCCTGGTGGAACCATAAGCTCTGCTACTGTAAAAGAAAAACACCAAACTCAGGATTTAGTGAAACAGAAACATCTTTATTATACATTATTGTGGGAGACCAAGCAAATCTGCTTGAACCGCCCAGAACAAAGAAAAGGCACTGAAATTTTCCAATAAATGGTAATTCGTGTAACTAAATTAAATATAACCAAATCATTAGTAGTTACTCTATGAACAGTGCAAATTACAGCCATAAAAAGTGGGATTCTATACTGATATCCTTCAAACAGTGCAACAATAATGTAAAAAATCATAACTGAACAGTTAATGCTGAAAGTATGTACTCAGACCTATCACATCCTTTCACCATGAAGAGAAACAAGTTTAATTTTAGTTGTACTAAACACACCATGAATGAAATGCTATGTCGTCTTGAAGAAACATGATGTAACTCAAGCAAACATGGAAGACTCTATTTTAAATAAAGATGGATTCCAACCTAACTCCATTTTGAATAGTAAAAATAGCTTTTCCTTAACACTACCCTATACTGCGCATGCTTTAATCAGACATTAGTGCATCAAATTTATCAAGTATATCATCATGGCATCATCATGTGTACAGGAAATAACCTTTACACAGGACCAGTCACTGACAATATACTGGAACAAATTCAGCATGGTACTTCTGATCGAGGCAGAAACCCAACATAAACAGTGGTGCTGTGCACTAGCATATGATGTCACAATATCTCAGAAAAAAATGAATGGTGGTCTACAAGTCAGCCAGGGAAGGCCCCCTCAGAGACAGAATCCAGTGGGGCATGTTTAATTGCGAAAGCATGCCTTGAAATAGAATTGTGTGACATGTTTAATTGTGAAAGCAGGCCCTGACTTTGTGGACCACCTCATTGACCAGTTCACTTACCAAGGTAACAAAGTTTGCTGTTTAAAGTTTTTTTTATTACACTTCTTTTCAGAAAACTCTGGACACCTGTCTTTGCTCAAGAGATATAGTGTTATTACTCATATTACTAGGGTTGTACATGTAATGCATGCCTGTTTATTATTCTGCTGTGTTATAATACTTCTGAAGGCATTTGCTATATGTATAGCTTATGTTCTGTCTTATATTATTCAGACATTTATGTTATATATCAGATTATGTAATAATGTTACTCATTTGGCTGATGATATGCTGTGTGTCTGTTTTGTCTTTGCCTCATGGCCTAGGTAGAGGCTGAAAAAGGTCTTAAACCAACTCACCCACCCATCTGGTTGTCAAACAAGCAAGCAAACATAAATAAATATATAAATTAATTAATTAAATACTAGGGGCTTATATAATACTATTAGAACAGAACAATGGACAAACTAAAACAAGCAATAGGTAAAGATGGGAGGATGGTAAGGAACAGGAAGTATCCTTTAGAAACTTAAACCAGACTAAGTCCTGGGCTTCTAAGGTCATCCATAATTAAAGCTTTGGCTATTCTGGATATAAGGGACAGATGGAGTAGATGCAAACAAGGCCATGGTTAGACAAAGATTGTTTCAGAGGTCATTAAGTGATCAGCCTTCTTAATAACCGAGGTCCATCACAGCATGGTTTTATACTGGGCTTCAGCTGTCATTGCTCTCCTGATCTTTGCTATGCAAGCCCTACTGTTCCCCAGCAGTCCTATGCCAAGGGAGTGTTAAGACATTTCCATCCTCATGTGGGCTGCTGCCGTTAATATGGTACACAAGAGCCATTCATCCCTAGATGGAACTAAGCAGGCCATAAAATGTAAGGCGTTTCCCCAGATTTGCTGACAGGACTGTACAGTATCCATCCACAGTTGGTCCATGGATACATATTCATAAAAAAAGAAAAATATGCTGCATATCAGCCTTTGACATATCCAGCATGAATATAACTCATTCAAATGTCATTTACATATATTATGAAATTTACTGTAAATTTATCCTTACATGTACTGATCTACCTTCACTTTGGGCTGAATACTTACATTTTCACATTAAATGATCTTATATCCTTTCCAGGCAGATGTGTAAACCATTGACTGACTTTCTCAGAGGATCACTAGAATTCAGTATCACACATCATTTATTAAATAAACAAGGAAAAAATAGGCATAATAAAAGGCAATTAATGGGAGAGATCTAATAGAAGCAGACAGTTTAACAAGAGGTGGTAGGGAGATACAGAAGTACTATATAAAGGCCGCAGAAATACCTCACTAAAAGAATCACAGGCCTAAAGCAGATGCCCTATACTGACCATCTCAAAAAACTCCAGCTATACTCTGTAGCATATTGTCTACTCAGAGGCAATCTCTGCTTAACTTACAAGGCCATGTCAAACCCTGAGCTGTTGGACATGCTTCACTTAAAGAAATCCCAATCCCTCAGAGCCACATGCTCCAGGGATCTAAACCTTGTCATTACAATGAACAAAACATGCTAGAGTGATAGGTTCCTGACCCAGAGACTCCCCATACTCTAGAATAGACTGCCCATACATGTCAAGCAGAGCACCTCCTTGGCGCTCTTCAAGAGGGACCTTGATGATTGGATAGGAGATAGGAAATTCACCCCGGGGATCATGTCAATCACCCTGCTAGACATGGGTCCATGGAAGTAAATATTGTGGGAAGAAATATCCAGGGAATTGTTATGGCTAGGCTTGTATAGGCCCTAGGGCTGATAGCCTCATACCAACCTATGAATCTATGAACCTATGAACCTATAAGAAGGACCCTAACATCACCGATACATATCATGATAGAGCCAACATCCGGGAGACTGAAGCAAAATGGGCCCTAGAAAAAAGGCTACAGGAAGTGATGGAATTCCAGAGGAATCGTTTAAAATCCTACATACATTTGCAATCCTGCTTGGAATTTTTTTATTTTATTTTATTTTTATTTATCATTTGCTGACTGAGTTAGTCCCACTAGGCTAGAGGCCTCTTTTCCTTGGAGACCCAAGGTAGTACTTTAATTACTGGGGAAATTTGGCCAGGGCATTGGGAAACTTCCCCATCTCTTTCCGATAGGTGTCTTTTACATCCAGTTGCGCTACCACCATTCTCAAGCAGATAGGACCTTGGTTTAATGTCCCATCCAAAGGAAATTTTCCATCATTGTTTTGAAAACATGACATTGGCCACTGGATTTAAAAATGTCAATTTATATTCCAACCCCCCAAAAAGACAACTCTAAAGAATGCATGAATTATCAAACAATTAGACTTGTTTCACTTGCTAGTAAGGTAATGCTCAAGATCCTGCAAGTGAGACTGCAGCAATATATGGACCACGAACTGCCAAATGTGCAGGCTGGCTTTAGAAGGAGTAAAGGCACCAGAGATCAACTTGCAACATCTTTTGGATAACAGAGAGGGGCACATGAGTTCCAGAAAAGAATATTTACTTCTGCTTCATTGAAGACTATAAAGCCTTTGACTGTGTAGACCATTGCAAATTGTGGTATGTTTTTAGAGAAGGGGGAATACTGGGTCACCTTATTTGCCTCCTGAGGAATCTGTTTGCAGAAAATCAAGCAACAGTTAGAAGGAAATATGGAAAAGCTGACTGGTTCAAGACTGAGAAAGGAATATGACAAAGTGTATTGTCACCCTAGTGATTTAATTTATATTCTGACTATATTATGCAAAATGCTAGGTTAGATGAATCAGATACTGGAATTGAAAATGCAGGGATAAATTTAACAGCCATATTTATATACGATACCACTCTGATAGCTGATAGTGAGAGAGTTGAAAGTCTATTGATGAAGGTGAAAGTTGAAAGTGCAAAAGCTGCCTTGTTACTCAGAATCAAAGACAACTAAAATTATGTAATTTAGGCCAATCATAGCTTACAAATAATGGGGTAGAAGGGGAAGCAGTGACATGTTTTATTTTCTAGGGCTTCCAGGTCTCTGTAGGTGGTGCCTGCAACCACAAAAAAAAAAAATAAATAAATAAAACACTTGTTTCTTGGAAGGGAAGCTATAGCAAATCTGGACATTATTTTAAAGATCAAAGACATCACATCAACAAAGATCCATGTAGACAAAGGTATGGCTTTATTAGCAATGTTGGAGTATGAGTAAGTCAGTTTGTTAGAAAATGTGATGTTATTGAACTGTGGTACTGCAGAACATAGTCAGGAATTCCATGGAATGCAAGAAGAAATCAGTCAGTGCTTAAGGCCATAAACCCAGAATCTTCACCTAAAGGCCTGCTAATAAAACTAAAGCTCAAATACTTTGTCCATATAATAGGAGGACAGGATTCACTGGAGAAGTCTGATACTTGGAAAGACTGAAGACAAAAGGAGGGGCAATGGAGGCTAAGATGGTTGGACAGCATTACTGAAGTAATGTTGTTGTTGTTGTTGTTAGTCTTTCGGCTTTTTCCCAGTAAGGGGTTGCCACAGCGGAACTCTGGTCCGCTAATGATTGGCAGTAGATTTTTATGGAACGCCGAGGTGCCAGCTCGACGCCCACCCTTCAACAAAGGCATGCTCATTTACGCACGCATGTCTTTCGAATGCTACCCAACCGTGGGGAGGACATGCAGACTCCACACAGAAGGCACTCCCAAGCCAAGCATCGAATGGGAGAACCTCTTGCTGTGAGGTAACAACGCTACCGCTGTACCACCGTGGAAATCAGCATTACTGAAGTAATAATGAGTATAAATGTGCATGGACCTTAAAACAGCCATTGTTGACAGACAGGCAGGATGTGCTGAAGTCCTCTAGGTCACGAAGAATTGGAGTCGATTAAATGACTAAACAAGATAGTTCTACAAAATAGTTTAAATGTATCAATCAGTCATTAACAAACTTTGCAATGTGGAATATATTAACTAATAATAGTTCACGTCATAGAAGTAGTCTTGTTATTAATAAAAAATGAAACATATAATGTCTACCATTGTAAACATCAATAAGCTTGCCTTGTTTACTAATAAATTAACCCCCCCTCCAAAAATGACACCAGCATATTTGGAATCTTTATATATATAAATGAACGTAAAATAAAAGTGGGGATAAATGTATATACTTTAATGTAACTGTATTATAATTAAATGCAACCATCTAACAAAACAACTTAAAATACCAAGAATGAACAATCAATAAAGCAATAAAACAATAAAGCTATTAAATTGTGTGAATTAAAGGGGCAATTATGGCTAAAAGCCTTTGTTTACCCTGGGATGAATGATTATGCCAGTATTAATTGTATGTTGAAACTCAGGCATCTAGAGGGTTAAAGATCCAATTAACAGTTTTAATTGTTTTATTATTTTATTGTTTTGGGATGAAAGTGCTTAACTCGTTACTGAGCTTGTTACTGATAAAAGTGGTTGTTGTTTACACTTTGGCTGGTTCTTCAAGGTTTTATTACTTTTTTTGATTTTATTCTTTGGTTATGATGTCATTCATCATTCTATTAAATGTAGTTATGATGCAGCAGATGCCTCTTCTAGGGCTGCTGTTTTTGGTTCAGTGATGAGGAGGTATTCTTGGCTTAGGCTTCAACCTCTACCTGATGATATTAATGCTAAGTTGATGGATGCTCCTCTGGTTCCTAAGCTTTTGTTTGGGGAAGCAGCTGCTGGATTGTTTAAGTCCCTTTAGGATAAGGGTAAGGCCTTACAGGAGCTTAAATATGTGTTTGTTTCTCTTGTGCCTAAATTTCAGAGAAACCACTCCACTAAGCCTGCCTTTGTTCGTGGGCAATCCTGCCCTTTTACTAAAGTTAAGAAGATTGGCAAATGGGCTTCTCCTCCTAAGGCTCCTCAGTTTTCAAGGATTCTGAAGCCTTCCTTTCCAGACAAACCAGGTGTTGTATGACTATCCATCCCTTCCCAGTCACATTCCTCTTTCTCTTCCTGTTTGGCTTTAGATCATTCAGGATTCTTGGGTTCTGTCACTCATTCATCCAGAGTATATGGTGTGGAAATTCAGTCCTCCTTTTATGGGTATTCCTCAGCCTCCTCGGGAACAACTTCCTTTTTCTCAGAGGTTCTTCAAAATCTCTTGACTCAGGGTACTATTCAAGAGGTGTCTGTGTCCCAAAGGGGGAAAGGGTTCTACTCCAGTTTGTTTCTAGTACCCAGGAAAGAGAGCACTTGGAGACCTATTCTAGACCTCTCTCATCTAAGCACTTTATTAAAAGTGCCTTTTGAAAATTGTCCTTCAGATTCTGTTTCCTCTCTTGTTCCCTCAGGCCTATACATTGTCTCTGGATCTCAAGGATGCTTATCTCCATATTCCAACCCATCCTCTTTTTCAGGACATTTTTGCATTTTTCTGTTGCTTCCTGGCATTTTCAGTTCTCTGCTTTGCCCTTTGGCTTTTCTACTGCCCCAAGGGTGCTCACCAAATGCCTTGCTCCTGTGATTGCTTTTTGCAGGCTTCAAGGGATCCAAATATTTCCTTACATGGACGACCTGTTGTTTCAGGCATCCTCTCCAGAGACCCTTCTGCAAAATCTTCATTTTGCCATTTCCCTTCTTCAGAGTCTGGGGTTCACTGGGCAGCCACGGTGGTGCAGTGGTTAGCATTGCCGCCTCACAGCAAGAGATTCTCTGGTTCGATCCTCAGCTGGGGTGCCTTCTGTGCAGAGTTTGCATGTCCTCCCTGTGGTTGTGTGGGTTTCCTCCGGGTGCTCCGGTTTCCTCCCACATCCCAAAGACATGCTGTAGGTGGATTGGATACTCTAAATTGGCCCTAGATGTGAGTGCGTGCATGTGTGTGCCTTCTGTGGAAGGTTGGGTGCTGGGCTGGTAACTCGATACCATAAAAACTCCACTGCCACAAGTGATCCGCTGTGGCGACCCCTAACCAGGAAAAAGCCAGAAGAAGAAGAGTCTGGGGTTCACTATAAATTTCAAAAAGTCTTTTCTAACTCCTTCTCAGGATCATGTTTTTCTGGATTGCAGGATTCAGACATTGCCAGTGCTGGCTTCCTTGTCCCCTCCAAAGGCCTTAACTCTCATTTCTTTCATTCACACTCTTCTTCCTTTGGCTTCCATTACCACCAGGGAGTTTTCGAGAACTCTGAGTTTCATGGAATCCACCATTCTGATGCTCTCTCTGGCCAAACGTCACATGAGAAAGTTTCAGTGGTTTCTGAAGTCAGTGTGATTTCAACATGCACATCGTCTAGACTTTGTAGTTCTTCTTCTTACTTGTCTCAGACAGGAACTTTGCTGGTGGATTCAGAAGTCGTTTCTGAATCTAGGGATCCCTTTTCATCCTCCTCTTCCCTCTCAGGTAATTGTTCACAGAAGCTTCAGACATGGGGTGGGTGGTGACATTTGGCACCCTAAAAGTTCAGGGGTTGTGGTCACTTCGTCAGCAGAAGAAACACATCAATTTCAAAGAGATGAGAGCTCTTCTGCTGGCTCTTCAGGCCTTTTTTCCTCTTTTCTCTCCAGGGCCTCTCACCATGTTCACATACAATACCACAGTGATGTGATGTGGTATATCAACAAACAGGGAGGAACAACATCTTATATTCTTTGCAGGTTGGCACTTCTGGTAAGGGATCTTGCTGTCAAGTATCAAGTGACTGTTCAGGAAGTTTATATCACTTCCAGTCAGAACATTGTAGCAGACACTCTGAACAGATCCTTAACTCAGTCCCATGAATGGATGGTTCACAGAGATGTGTTTCTGGACATTATCCACTAGTGGGATACTCCTCAAGTGGATCATTTTCCTCCCCTCTGAACAGACAACATCCTCTGTTTTGTGCCAGAGTCCCAGGTCTTCTGGTGTGGATGGTGGACACCATCTCATTTTCTTGGAAGGGGATGTTTATTTATGCATTCCCTTCCTCTCATTCCGAAAGTCCTGTTCAAGAGTCAACAGGATACTCCCAAAATCTTGTTGGTGATTCCCTTTTGGCCACAACAGCACTGGTTCCCTCTGCTTCTGCATTTAGCCAGGGCCAATCATCACAAGTTACTTCACAGGGTGGATCTACTCTCACAAGACAAAGAGTCTCTCATCCATCCTCACCTGTCCACGCTTCAACTGACACTGTGGGTGATACGGTTTTGATTCCTCATAGACACCTGTTTTCAGAGGACGTGCTGCAGGTCCTGCAAGATGCCAGGAAACTACTACTAGGAAATCCAAAATCCTATTTATCCAAATGGAAGAGGTTTTCTATTTGGTGTCTGTCTCTCTTGTAACCTGGACCCAGTGGATGTGGATGTTCTTTTGACTCTCTCTTATTTGTGAGTTGCTCAATGCTGGTTTGGCCTATTCTTCTATTAAGACCCACCTATCAGATAGCTCTGCTTGTCTGCCTTTTTCTTTTCCTTTAGCTTCTAGATTTGAGGTGAAACAATTTCTTAAAAACATCCTTAATATTAAACCTCCCAGGAAGCCTGTTCCTCCTCCCTGGGATCTTAATTTTGCTTTGGAGAAGTTGACTCAGGCTCCTTTTGAGCCTGTTGCTTCAGCTTCCTTGCAACATTGTTTCCGGAAGACAGTTCTTTTGTTAGCTCTTACTTCTGGCAGGGCATTACGGCTTGTCCTAATACTTTGATCTTTCATGAGGACAGAGTGTCCTTGCGCACTAACCCTTTTTTATGCCTAAGGTGGTTAATTAGCTATCACTTAATCAGTCTGTTAATCTGCCTACTTTTTTCCCCTCTCCACAAACTGACAGAGGGTGCTGCATACTTTGGACATGCATAGGCAACTCAAGGTTTATTTGGATACAACTAAGGCTATCAGACAATCTGATCAGTTATTTGTTTCTTTTCATCCTAGACCTTTGGGACCTGTTGTATCCAAGCAAACTGTTTCTTCTTGGATTTTTAAGGCTATTTTTTTGTTACACTTTTCAAGGCAAGAGCCTTCTCTCTTCAGTCAAGGCTCATTCCACTAGAGCTGTGGCTTCTTCTGGTACTTTTTTTTAAGAGCTTAGATACTAATTCTATTCTTGAAGCAACTACCGGGACTTCTGCACTGCGTCTCATCTCTATAGACTATCGCAGATTGCTATAAATACAAGACAAGTAAGTTGGTAATAAGAGTGTAATAGAAGCATTCTACCAATTGGTTTTGTCACAGAGTAACATTCAGCTAAACTTATAAGAACTTCATGGACTCGTGGACTTAATTATATTACAGTGAAGGATAACAGATTGTTTTTCTTGATGAGAAGGAAAGTTATAGGTAAACCTCCAATGAAAAAACATCTATTTCAAATTTTCTTACTTATATTTTTGGGGATTGTATCATATTTATAGAAATAGTAATGCACTATATAGCTTTATTTATTATTTAAGTTTAAACATTAGGAGGTTTTTCAATTATGTTTATGATTATCAGTTATTCATGCTTACTTATTTGTGATTGCAGTCTGTATTGTCAGACATACCTGGTGTGTGTGTGTGTGTGTGTGTGTGTGTGTGTGTGTGTGTGTGTGTGTGTGTGTGTGTGAGCGTGTGTGTGAGCGTGTGTGTGTGTGTGTGTGTGTGAGCGTGTGTGTGTATGTGTGTGTGTGTGTGTGTGTGTGTGTGGCGTGTGTGTGGCGTGTGTGGCATGTGGTGTGCGTGTGTGTGGCACGTGTGTGTGTGTGTGTGTGTGTGTGTGTGTGTGTGTGTGTGTGTGTGTGTGTGTGTGTGTGTGTGTGTGTGTGTGTGTGTGTGTGTGTGTGTGTGTGTGTGTGTGTGTGTGTGTGTCACAGATGTTATCTAAAGGTAATATGGCAAATGACTGTCTAAGTTTGATTGTCCTCTTTTATAATACAAAGTACATTAAAATTACTTGACCGAGAAGATGGCATATGTTTTCAAATCATTTCTTTTCCATCCTTTTAAATAACTGGGAGCTCAGGCCATTTCATTTTCAAAGTGTGACAAGCTGCTGAGTAGGGCAAAACACATGCATAGCTGCTGATTTGGGCTCTAAGTAAAACTAGATTGAAACACCTTACTGGTAAAGTGCAATTTTGGTGTTTTGTGTTGAAATGTCATCTCTGAATACATTTTCTTTACTGATAGAATTATGCCTAGTACCTGTCCTAATAAAGCCTGGACACGCTATCAGAAGCACAAATCTCCCACTACCCTTAATGAATACAAAACTCTTCGCAATACAGTAAAAAAGCTTATTTCAACAGACCGTAAAAACTACTACACTTCTTTCCAAAGTAAATACAAAACTGACCCACAAAAATTCTGGAAAGGTATAACCTCCCTCCTAAAACCTGGCACAACTGAAAACCCAAACCCCAACCCAAATGTAGAAGATAATGAACTCGCCACAGAATTTAACTCCTTTTTCACTGACTGCATTTCCAAACTTACCTCTTCCTTCTCAAGCAAACACCCACCCCCTACTACCACCTGCCCTCCTCCTACACCCCCCTCTTCTCCACTCTATCACCATACTACCTCACAACCCCCTACATTCTCACTGAAACCTATCCCTACTTCCACTATAAAAAAACTACTACAGAAGCTTAAACCATGCATTAATGCCCCCGATAACATCCCCTCACACTTCCTCAGCACATCTGCAGATGCCATCGCCTTCCCAATTAGTATCCTAATAAACCGTTCCATCCAAGAAGGTCTTGTTCCACAAATCTGGAAAAAAGCTTTTATCATTCCCCTTCATAAAGGAGGGAATAATACTAGCATTACCAACTTCCGGCCCATCGCCATCCTCTCTCCTATATCAAAAATTCTAGAAAAATGTATCCATTTACAACTCCTTCCCTATTTATTAGACAACAACCTACTTACTTCTACTCAACATGGCTTCCGCCCTAATCATAGTACTATGACAGCCCTCCTTTCATTCCTTGAAACTGTGAATAAAGCTAGAGACTCCGGTCTTACTGTATCTACCATCCTTCTTGATCACTCCAAAGCATTCAACACTATCTCCCATAACCTAGTACTCACTAAATTGTCAAAGCTAAACCTATCACCTTCAACTCTCAACTGGTTCACCAGCTATCTCTCAAACAGGCAACAAGCTGTCAAATGGAAAAAAGCCATCTCCTCTTTCCTAAACACCCCCACAGGTGTCTCACAAGGCTCCATATTAGGCCCCCTCCTCTTCAACATCTTCGTAAATGATTACCATCACTCTATCCCCCATGCTAGCATCATACAATACGCAGATGATTCTACAATCATCTGTGCAGCCTCTTCCATTCCAACCCTTCTAAAGCTCACCCAAGAAGCATTCTCCACCACAGAACAGTGGATGAAAAATAACCATCTTGCATTCAATGCAGCTAAATCAAAATTAATGATATTTACCCCCTCTAAAACAAACAGATTAGATAGACAACTATTCTCCATCACCAGTCAAAATAATACTCCACTTGAACTGGTATCTGAAACCAAACTTCTAGGAGTTCAAATTGACGATAAACTTAAATTTGAGTCCCATCTACTAATAAACATTAAAAAAACCCACCAAAAACTCGGCCTGCTCTATCGACACAAGCGATTCCTCTCACCAGCAACCAAACTCACTCTCTCTACTACATTTCTCTTACCCTCTCTCCTTTATGGTGCCCCCCTTTTAACTAATCTACAATCTTCTAGTAAAACTAAACTAGCTACCTGTTACAACAAAATAGCCAAATTTGCCACTAGTAACAAAGCTTCAACTCATCACTGCGCATCACTCCATAAACTAAATTGGCTCGAACTTCCCAACTACCTCTCCTACACTCAGCTCACATATGCACACAAACTCATTTTCCAACCATCCCTCTGTCCTGCTCTTTCTTCTACCTTTAAAATTCACCAGACTCAAAGACTTCTCAGATCCACTAATCAAAACCTATTAGAAGTCTACAGACCCCTTCACCCCCCAGGACAAAACCTCCTCTCTTTTTCCATAGCTCGACTATGGAACTCCCTCCCACCCTCCATTCGAACCATCACTAGCCTTCCAACCTTTAAAAAATCTCTTCACTCCTACCTAGCATCCACATGGGAATGCTCCTGCTCCCTCCCCACATAAGCATTCTCCACTTCCTGTATTCTCTCCACTTCCTGTATTCTCTCCACTTCCTGTATTCTCTCCACTTCCTGTGTTCTCATTACCTTCACCACCCATATTTTGCTCATAATCTAATTTCGTAATATCATCTATCATCCTGAATTATTCTGTGTAAAAAAAAAAATATATATATATATATATATATATATATATATATATATATATATTAGGTATAACTTCACTCTATTATTATTTTTGTTGATAATTTTACTGTTTGTAAATGATACCTTGCTATGTCTTGTATGTTATGTAATGTAAATCTCTGTAACATGTATTCTTGTCGGAGCTTTTCTCCCCAGGAATCCATTGAAAATGGGTTCACTTGGCCCAATGGACCACCCTGGTTAACCAACAGCAAATAAATAAATAAATAAATAAATAAATATTTTTCTTCTATTTCTTTCCAAAACACCTTCAGGGAAACAAGTACCATAATACTACAACATCTGCTGTATGGTTTTCTTTCTCATAGTTAAGTACAGTATATCAAGCTGACAAACGTTAGAGGAAGGAAAACCTTGATGCACATGGTTGTTGATTTTAGTTCTGACTGAAACTGCAGTGATAAAGGCGTTATTGGGATTCTGCAGTACTGGACATTAAGATGAATGGATTTCTAATATGGGGAATGTACATAGGTTCATAGGTTGTTACTAGACTAACTATCACTAGAGCCCTTACAAACCTAGCCGTACACTCCAAACCATTTGGTTTCTGAGTATCATGGGCATCTGTATGGGGTGGACACATTAGTAGAAAGATAACTAAGGATTTCTGGGGAGGGGTCGGGTATTAGGGTAATACTTTTCATATTGACAGTCTCTGTCCATAAGGCCAGGGATAAATTTATGATTTCCCATCCCATTGTGAAGGTTTTGTTTGAATAAGATCAGAGATGAACTCTGTTTTACATGGATGGGGAGCTTATTCCATAGTGCATTGATTCTTTGGGACACATATCTGTCTATCCAGCACATTCTGCCATAGTGCAGTGATTCTTTGGGGTACATATCTGTCTGTCCAGCATGTTCTGCCATAGTGCAGCATGTTCTGCCATAGTGCAGTGATTCTTTGGGACACATATCTATCTATCCAGCACATTCTGCCATAGTGCAGTGATTCTTTGGGGCACATATCTATCTATCCAGCATGTTCTACCATAGTGCAGTGATTCTTTGGGGCACATATCTGTCTGTCCAGCATGTTCTGCCATAGTGCAGTGATTCTTTGTGACACATATCTGTCTGTCCAGCATGTTCTGCCATAGTGCAGTGATTCTTTGGGACACATATCTGTCTATCCAGCACGTTCTACCATAGTGCAGTGATTCTTTAGGTCACATATCTGTCTGTCCAGCACGTTCTGTTTACCGTGCAGAGGGGTAACCTTTAGCAGTTATAGATGCAAAAGCACCAATAGAAGTATTTTCCCTTAGAAGTGGCTGCTATCTCGCAGAGCAGTTCTTGGGTAGCTCTCACCTAGTCAGTGAACCACCCCGCAGAGATTTTACTTCTTATTTATCAACATTAGACCCTACAGATCCTGTCTTTTACACCTCATAGGTTAGTCACCCTAAAATAGCTCCCTGCCAGATACACCCATCTTTTTCTCCTTATCTGCTGAGAGAGCAGGTTCAAACCTTGCTTTATGGACTATCATTTTCCCGATGTTTCTCCTGCCAGTCTGGTGGACATGGGTTTTTGAGGCACGGTAGCAATTGCCTCATGTACACTGAAAATCTCTTACTCCTAAATCACTCAAGTACAATTTGCGAAAGATGCTCCTACACTAAGAATCTGAAATCACTGCTCTCTCACATCCAGAACAGCAACACTAAACAGGTTGTCAGCTCACACGTCACGACTCCTGTTCGTAATATGTACCCATCTTCATATGCAGAGGCCAGAAACCTACTTAAACACCAGAGACCTCCAAAACACAAACATGCTGCACCTAACACAACACCCAAAGCACCCAATACACATAACAACACCAGCACCTGTGTCTCACCAAATAATCCCTTAAGACAATGTACATCTATTCCAAATGTTTTAGTTATAGGTGACGCTGTAGTGAAACATACCGACACCCCACTCACCAGGTTGAATAAGGAGAAGGTTATGGTCATCTGTCTGTCTGGTGCAAGGATTCACCAGCTCACACATGCACTCAAGTCTCTCAACAAGAAGTACCATTATGAGTCACAGTTTATGTTGGTGTGAATGACTTGCGATATCCCTCTCTGGACTATATGAAGAGAGACATCACTGAGCTCTCTGAATATGTGTTCCAGGCAGGTATGTACCTAGCTTTGAGCAGCATTTTACCCTCATCTTTGGGGATACCACAATAAACAGAAAATGATTGACATCAATAACTGGATTCGTTTCTGGTGTCATTCTAAGGGGATCCAGTTCCTATCAGCCTGGGATGACATGGTGGATAGACCACACTGCTTTGCCAGAAATTGTCTTCACCTGACACCTCTAGGCTTTCAGTTGCTGGATAAGGCACTTGCCTCCCCCATAATGCCTTTTTAGGCAAAGTCACAACAACAAAATTCCCAATGTGAAAATATCAAACACAAAGAAACTAAGGGTTATGCTGCTAAATGCTCGGAGTTTAAATCAGAAACTGCACTCTCTGGAAGCACTCTTCTCCCTGGAAGATGATGACGTCTGTGCAGTCACAGAAACCTGACTCAAGGCTGAAAGTACCCCAGTCTTGCAAAGCTACAATGCCTTCCAGACTTTCAGACCACAAACTGAAGATGTGAGGACCAAAGGAGATGGAATATCTATCTTCGTTAAAGATAATTAATTATACGTCTAAACTGGTTAGACAAGAAAACTCTATGGAGCTACTCCAAGTCTAAATTATCATGGATAAGACCCCCCCTTCAGGTCATCATCAGTTACAGGTCCTATTTCATGAACCAAGATGCTGACACAGCTTATTTAGACCTACTTGGGACAATTAAGGTGCAACCTAACACCCTAGTTATGGGTGACTTCAAGTATCCTTGCATTAATTGGGAAACTTATATGAGCCCAAACTCACTTGCACAAAAGTTCCTGGACTTTGTTAACTCAAATGCCCTGGAACAAATAGTGCCACCCTACAAGTGGCTGCAGTATTCTAGACCTCATCCTCACCAATATGAGTGACTGATGCAATGCCTCAGGTGTAGGGCCCACACTGGTTAAGTCTGACCACAAATCAGTAATTTGTATAGTAGCAATAACACCAGACCTCCCCAAAGGAGAAGTCAGGCTATAAAACTTCACCAGAGCTAACTATACCCTCCTAAGGGAAGGTATAATGGACTTCCAAGCTCCAGTTTCCACAGATGGCATTGATTGCTGTGCTAAGGTATACACTGATGCCCTGTATAAACATCTACACAAATGTATAGACACAACCATGCTGGGTAGGATTAAATCAAGAATCTCAAGAAAAAACAAACCATCCTGGTGGAAGTCTAGCATTAATAAATTATACAATAAGTGAAAGAAGCTGCTGTCTAAAAATACAAAAGTAAGAATCCAGAACTGGAAAAGCACCCTCCTAAGCCAAAACAAGCAAATAAGACAACTCGTAAAATCTTCAGAGAGCAACTATGAGAAAAATTTAGCAACCATAGCCGAAGATAACCATAAGGCTTTCTTCAGCTATGTCCGCAACCTAAAAGGTAGGACTTAGATGTGTGCTGAGCTAATTGTGGATAGCATCGCACACACTGACCCTGCAGAAATTGCAAACCTGCTAGTAGACAGGTATGGCGAAAGCTTCACCTCCCCACCACCCCAAGCATACCAGAAACCATGTCTTCATCATCTCCTCCTCCCTGCATCTCCAAAGAGTAAGTCATCAATGCTCTCTCCAAGGTTACAAACACAGCCTCCATGGGACAAGATGACATTCCCGGCTGCATTCTTAATGTTCTAAAACATGAGCTAGCTACTCCATTAGGCACTCTATTCAGCCACAACCTGAGTACTGGCTTTGTCCCCACTGAATGGAAAACAGTGACTGTTATCCCCTTCCAAAAGGGCAGCTTGGCAACAGACCTGGGTTACTATAGACCCATATGTTTAACCAGCCTCATCTGTAAGGCAATGAAACAAATCATCATGGACCTCATAAATAAGGATGTAGGTGATCTCCAAACCCTAGATCCATCCCAGTTCAGTTTTGTCAAGGGCAGGTCATGCCTGCTAAACCTGGTAGACTTCTTTGAGAATGTGACCAGAGCCATAGATGTGGGCAAAGCTATGCACACAGCCTATCTTAAATTGACCAAGGCCTTCGACACTGTCTCACATTTGGGCATCATTGACAAACTAACCCAGTTGAA
Source organism: Protopterus annectens (assembly GCF_019279795.1). Lineage (NCBI taxonomy): Eukaryota > Metazoa > Chordata > Ceratodontiformes > Protopteridae > Protopterus > Protopterus annectens. Next base: position 11,268,149 of record NC_056735.1, read on the forward strand.
TATCAACCCTATATTATCAGATGGGTTGCAAACTGGCTCAAAGATCAACAACACTCAGAGTAAGAGACTTTACCTCTACCAGCAGACCTGTCAGCAGCGGGGTCCCAAAAAGGGCAGTGCTGGGCTCCCTCTTATTTGGCATATACTTCTTAGAAACCCAGCCCAAAATGGAAGGGCTATAGCTAACCAAGTTTTTGGATGACTGCAAATTAGGTGCTATCATCGAATCCCCTAGCAATGTCAGACTACTTGAAAAGGGGCTTACACAGACCAGTGATTGGTGCCAAAACCATGGCCTTAAACCTAATGCTAAAAATACATTATCATTCCCTTTGGTAAAAACAATGTCCCTGCTGATTATAAAACAAACGATAATACCCTAAGTACCAATTCAGTAGTGAGAGACCTGGGAACACAAGTTGACTGAGACCTCAACTTTGACCACCATGTGTCTACCGTGGTGAGGAAGACATTCTATGTCATTCACCTGATTAGCAAAGGCATTACCTCAAGAGCAAAATAAGTTATAACACCCCTGTACTCATCCCTCATCAGGCCTATTATTGAATATAATGCTCCCTTTGGTCTGTACAGTACCAGACACCTGCAGCAACTTGAGGGACCTCAGAGATTGCTAACTAAGAAAGTTCAGAGTCTCCAGTACATGTCTTATATGGACAGACTGCAGTCACTGTCACTGTACTCAGTAGTGTATAGACTACTTAGAGGTGACTTATGCCTGGTTTACAGGGCTATCTCTAACTCAAATGGAAATACTGCATATCTTTAAGTCAAATGGGACTAGAGTCACCCATTCCAGGGAGCTCAATCTAGTCTAGGACATAAACAGGACCTGATGGAGAGACAGATACATCTCTCAGAGGTTGCCAGTCCGCTGGAATAGTCTTACAATTCATTCCAAGCAGACACCTCTATAACCCTGTTTAAGCTCAGCCTAGATGACTGGATGATAACCATACATTTCTGCCTGGTATTGCCCCGGCCTCTCTCCTGGACATGGATAGTCCTTGCTAGAAAAACCTTGGGCATAGAAGATATCTCTCATATAGTATTATACTGGGATTTAACGGCTAGGCTTGTAAAGACCCTTGGGTCAATAGCCTACTAACATCCTATGAACCTATGAACTTATGTCACTAGTAAAGTTTAACTCCCTGGCTCTAGTGTTTCTGGTGGTGTTTGTTTTGAGCATGTGCAACAGATTCATCAGGGGTGTGTATGATGAAGCCCTGTAAGCCAGGCAAAGATCCCCTCTCAGTAGCCTCTAGGAGACTGAATACAGAGACAGAGCCTTTAGGTGATCAGTGTAGGTCCGGGTATTGATGCTCTGAATTTTTCTGGTGAAAAGACTTTGTGGGAGTTTCAAATTTTGCAAGTCTCTGTTTAGATACATGCTAAAGGGTGCATTGTACTCAATGATAAGTCTGATAAGGGATGAGTACAGTGGTATTATAACTTTCTTGGACTTGGATGCCATTACCTTACCTATACGTTGGGCAACATAGAATGATTTTCTTATTATCTTAGCTATCTGTTGGTCAAAGTCCAGATCATCATCTGCATATGTTTCCAGATCCCTTATTACTGGATTGAGTCTTAGGGGCATTTTATAAATAAAGTAATTAACTTTGGTTGACAATTTCCCAAAGGGCATTTGGCACCAGTCATTTGTTTATGTTAAACCAACTTGCAAGATGTTGGTGTCTCTGGGGGAATCTATAATAGCTCCCAATTTACAGTCATCTGTGAACTTCGTGAACCAGAGGCCTTGAATGTTAGCCTTGACTTCTGAGAAGTAGATGTCAAGCAGGAGCAGGCCCAACACGGTACCGGGGGTATTCCGCTGGTGCCCAGTCTCTTGATGGAGATGGCATCACCAATCCTAACTTCTTGGCTCTTGTCTGTGAGCCAGCCTGCAATCCAGCGAGTTATGTTAGGATTTACCCCTAGCTCAGTGAGCTTGTCAACAACGCTTGAGTGGGGTATTGTACTGAATGCCTTAGCCCGGTCAAGATACACAGTATGTACTGTTATACCCTCGTCCATTGTCTTGGTGACCCTCTCAAGGAAGTCTACTAGGTTAAGTAGGCAGGACCTTCCCATAACAAAGATAAATTGGGATGGGTCCAGTGTTTGTAGGTTGCAAATGTCTTTGTTTATCATTTCCATGATAATTTGTTCCATGGCTTTGCATATTAGGCTTGTTAGAGTGATGGGTCTATAGTTCGGTTAATGACCTGCCCTTGTGGAGAGGAATGACTGTTGCAGTCCTCCATTCAATTGGAATGTAGCATGTTTCAAGGCTGTAGCTGAAGAGTGCCTCAAGTGGTCCTGATGGGTCATGTTTTAGAGTGTTCAGGAGGCAACCAGTGATGCTGTTGGGACTCATGAAAGTGGTGTTCTTGGCTTTAGCGAGTGCTGCCAGCACTTGGTTCCTTTTGATATCTGAGGGAAGTATGGTGCAAGGGATTTTACCTTGTAGAGCTGGGGGGAGTGGAGGGTGAAGTTTGAGCTGAATTATCAGCCAGTAGATTTTCTATGTCAGTCTGATCGGTGAAGATAGTATGTTAATCACCAGTTCAGCACTTGGCTATGTGTTACCTCTTGAGATTTTGGACATAGCTGAAAAAGGTCTGGTGATTGTCCTTTCCTTGCAAGTCTATCCTGACCTCATAGTTAGCCCTGTTGGACTTGATTAGTCCTCTTAGTTTCTTGTTTAGTTGTATAAGAGAGCACTTGCCTTTAAGGGAGTTGCTCTTCCTGATTTTGGCAATGAGTTTTCTTCTTCTGCTATTTACCTTGTTTAGGTGAGGATTTAATCAGTGGGGGTTGTTTTGGGTTTATTTCTGATAGATATTGTGATGACCCGCCACTGCCAACCAGTAATCAAGGAGCCTCAATCCTCACCACTGGCAACAGAGGATGTTTACTCGGAGGATAACAGGTACACACAGTATTTCTAGATGCAGCTCTCTGCATCAAGTGCAATTTCCCTTAAGAGCATACACAGACCACAGTCAGTTTGGGGCTGTTTTCTCCCTCTTCCTCCAGATTCTCAGTAAGACTCCCCATTGGCATAGCTATAGAGTTGAGATCTCAGCTGAGTGACGAAGCCAAGACCGCCAGCACCCTCTCTGTCCAACCAGTGCTTTGTGTCCCTCCCCAAGTAGCTGACATGCACACTCTTTGAGGTTTGATTTACACACGCACACACACACACACACACACACACACACACACACACACACACACACACTTGGGAAAAGGTTTACCAGCTTTGCCCCCTTCTGCCCAGACTATAAGGTAGTTTTCACTGTCACCAGTCACTCCTTATCAGCTACTTTAGGGCCCTTAACAAAGGATGTCCAATCTTACTGTGTAATATTAATATTAATATTAATACAAATGGTAGTTTGACCAAGAGCAAGGCTATTAGGGGTGGCCCACACAGTGTCACCAACTAAATATGTAAGTACTCTCAAAACTTAAATATCTCTACACAGATCAGCCACAATGAAAAGTTTAAATATATTTAATAATAAATAATAAAAGAACAAGACAATACTAAATATATATTCCCAATGACATCACAGTTCAAAACCACAGGAAATATTTAAAACAATACTGCAGTACAGGCCCAGACAAATAAAGAAAACAAAATCTAAACTAAGCTCCTGACTGTATCTAAGAGATGTACTATACCCTAATAACTTACTTAATTAGAGCAAGGAAGATGATGTGGTGAATGGTTCTTTTGTTGTTGTTGTCAGGTCCAAGACAGAATGCAGAATGCTTTGTCTCACTAAGAGATGTCTCAAAATAATATCTCAAATATTACTGCTGGAATAGCTTGCAGGATGACATCACATCTTGTAATCTGACTTCTAGTTCACAGGCCAAAACTCCCATTGCTAGAAGCTGGCAGCATTTAGCATCTACCTGTAAGAATATACAGACAAGGGCTTTAGCTCAGATCTCTGACATATGCTGGAAGTCATAAAACAATCGCATTCCTCCATGCTTTCAAGACTAGTCATTAATTCACCCTAAAGACAATACATAAAGCTTTCTAATACAGAGTTTGTGTCCCTAGCTGCACTGAAAACTAGAGAGGTAGCCTCTTTATTGCATAGCCTATAAAGTAATTTCATTTCAGCTATTTTTCTAAAGTGTACCGGACTGAAGTTAATCCTCTGGTTTCCTCTGTTGACATATACATTTAAACAGTTACAACAGTGCATGTACATTTCTGTTCACTTCTAGTAGGGCACACTGTGGATACATTTTAAAAGCACAAGCACTTTACAAAATACCTTTTCAACACAAACATCTGTACAGAGCAGTTTGATATACACATGCATACAGTTCTAATACATTTGTAACACAATCATCTTATATAAATCATTTCGATATTCACCAATGACATATAATTATTTACAAAATTCCAGAAAGCTGTGCTGGCAGTATCTCCTTTCATCACAGGTATGGCAGCCTGTATGCAACCATTCACTTGTTGATACAGGGACCCTATGAATAATTCTGCACATGTAGCTGTGGTCTCGGGGTAAGGGGGGGCCTTGAATTTTAACAAACTGTCACTTAATAGGATGTAGTTTGCCTCTTAATAGTTCTTAACTGTTATTGGTTTAGCTTGATTTTTCTGGGTTGGTATTTACTTTAAATGAGATGGCTTTTGTGATCCACTAGTGAGGACATGACATGGAAGGGTGCATTGCTCTCCCATGTTGGTGAGTACCAGATCCAGTATGTCTGATCCTCTTGTTGGCGTGTACACTATCTGTACTGGAATGTTTGTGTTAATAACGTCCAGTAAGTGTTGTGCCCTTGAGTTTTTGGCAGTGTCCATTTCCTAGCCTATAAGGGGGTAGTTAGAGTCACCCATGAATAGGGTGTTTGGCTGGATGATGAGTGCCTATAGAAGATTTAGGCAAGAGTTGTGAGACTCTGAGGGCATAGATGATGACCTACAGCTAGGCATGATATGGTGAGGGACTTTATCCATGGTGACTTGTACATGGATGAGCTCCATGGTATCATCCTGTTTAACTAGGAGGTATGTTTGTTGCTAACATAGATCAAGACACCTCCACCTTTGGCCCCAGTCTGTGCTGCTGATCTAAATGAGTGGAAGGCACTGAAGCCTTACCTTGCCAGTGTACTTTCTATGGCTTTAAACCAGGTCTATGTTCTCCAGAGTAAGGAGGGCTTGAAGGGTGTGGAGTTTTTTGTTTAGGCTGTGAGCATTGAGCAGTAACATCTTAAGTTTGGTTGTAGAATTTTTCAATATGTTGGTAGTTTTGTCTTTTTGGCATTGCCTAAAAAAGGTCCTAAGGGAGTGGATAAAGTTTTAGCCACAAGGAGACAGATGCAGCCCATCCCTGGGAAAGTAAAGTCATCTTTTGATCTTGTCCTTCTATGCTGACATATATTGGATCCCCTTGACATGGCACTAACTATACTAATTATTGAAATCAATAATTTTATATTCATACTGTGGCATCATCCTTGGTGAAGGTAGAGTGCTGCTCAATGCAAGGATCATATCTGTCTGTGACACATATTCTGAGATATCTATTATGTCTCTTTTTATATAGTCCAGTGAAGTATATCTCAGGTCATTTTCACCCACATGGGCTTTGATAGAATCATACTGGTACCTGGGGTGCAGTGACTTAAGTGTGTACATAATATTGTGGATTTTGGTCCAGATACACAACTAACTGTCATCTTCCCCTTGTCCAACTTAGTGAGTGGGACATCTGCGTGTCACATACAAGAGTATTAGGTAAAGTATATGCTTGCCTTATGGACTTTGCTCTTGGGGGACCATTGGGTGTGGGCTTATGTGAGATGTTTGGTGTTGCCTTTGGTACATGCTGAGGAGCAGTCCTGTCATTAGTTGTCTTTTGAAGTCTTTATGATTTGGAAAAGTTTCTTTTAAGTGCCTCAGCATAAAACAATCTGTGTGTCTGGTAAGTGGTATGTGTGAGGGATGTAGTGTGGGTATTCCTGACATCCTTGTTTGTACGTATGCCAGATTTTTGCCTACAAGAAAGTTGCACATTTACATCTCTCACATACCATGTTATTTTCTTCAGTGATTCACTGGTTATCTGAGAACATGACACAATTGCTACATTGCCTTAGGATGCCAAAATCTGCCAAGCTGGCCACAAAGACATTTGAATATTGCATAACCATATTGTCCGGTCTCGTAATAGGGTGGGCTGTTTAGGATTAAGGATTGGGTTTTAAAAGGGGTCTCCTAGGGTAGTTTCTGGGGTTACAGGCAAGACGTTACATAGTGCTAAGATATAGTAGTATTATTTGACATGCAAAGTATTTTTTTTTTTGTGGTTAAGGGCAAGATGTTACAGAATGCTAGGATATATTAACACTATTCAGTGTGCAAGTTGCTCTAAGCTTATTTCCACACAATGTCACACAATTTAACAGGTTTCAGACCTAATCCTAATTGTATAGGGAAATTTTACTGTCTGTCCATTTGCTACTATACAGGGTACTGCTAACCACTGCTGCACAGAGGGCAGCTCTGTGCAAACATGCCTGATTTATAGTAGAGGAAAAAGTTTGTAAACTGACACCTATCCCCTCTAGTCAATAATGAACCACACGTTGAGCTTCCTGAAGTGATTTCTAACTCAGAGAGACCAGATAAACACCTTCTGCCACAAGATGGATGATCCTGGAATTTCTTAATTTAAAAACAGCTCTCAAGTGCATATCAAACAGCAAATAACTACCAAACAACTAAGTCCCTGGCTAAATTACTCTTCTGGAAGTTGATTTGGAGACACACAGAACTAGAAAAGCCAACAAACTGAGAATGACTATTTTTGCCAGGAAATTAGACAAATGCTTTAAAATGCTTAAAAACAATAGTGATCACTGTATAAAGCAAGTGCAGTAAATAATATTCTTACCTTAGCTTGGATGGCTCTAAGTGCAGTTGAAATCACTGAAAAGCATTTCAGAGGTCCCTGTATGTGAATAAACAGCCCTGCAAACTTGCTTGATTTACAATAGAGAAAAAAAACGAAAACTGCCTGCAATGACCTCTAGTCACTAAACAACCAAACTTTGAACTTTCTGGAGTGCTTCCCAACTCAGGTAAACACCTTCTCCCACAAGATGCATGATCCTGGAATTGCTTAATGTAAAAACACAGCAAAAACAGCTCTCAAGTTCAAACTAAACAACAAACAAATACCAAACAACTAAGTCCCTAGTAATTTGTCCTTCTGTAAGGTAATTTTGATGCGCAGAGCTAGCAAAGCCAGCAAACAGAGAAATTACTATTTTTTCCACAAAATTAAATAACCGCTTTAAAAATGCTCAAAAACAGTAGTGATCACTGTATAAAGCTTATTTTAGCACTGATGTCTCTGGATGCAGTTGAAACACTGGAAAAGTGTTGCAGAGTTGTCTGTAAGTGGCCAAACAGCCTTGCGTACTTGCTTGATTTATAGTAGAGAAGAAAGCTTGAAAACTGTCTTCTATGCCCTCTAGCCAATATACAATCACTTTGAACTTCCAGGAGTGCATCCCAAATCAGAGACACCAAAAACAGCTCTCAAGTGCAGATTAACAACAAACAACTGCCAAACAACTAAGTCCCTGGCTAATTCACCCTTCTGTAAGGCGGTTTGGAGGCACACAGAACTAGAAAAGCCAACAAACAGAAGAATCCCTTCAGAACTGTTAGGAGTACTAAACACATTCATCACAATATCGTTATTTTTTTGTGTTTGCTATGTAGGTCAGGCAAATTAAACACAAGTGCTTTTTTCTCAGGTGTGACCTGTGACCTTGGAGCTTAGGTCTGATTATGTTACTTGTTCATCATCCATCATCACACAATAAGCAAACTGGAAGTTGTGGGAATCAAACTCAGGTTAACATAGAGATAATTTGTAAATTATAAGTTTAACTCACTCTTTAAAATACTATATTTAAAGTACGGTACTATAAGGCCATGAACTACATAGCTACTTGCCTTTTTTATAACTCTCATTACTAGTCAGTACATTTTTATATTAATATAGAGGGTTATGCTTGTGTCTCTAATCATAACCATGTGCTTATGTGTTCTTGAAATGGATGCCAATGAATTCACTTCAAAAGTGAAGTTTGAGAGGTGAATCTTGCATCCATGTCGAGAACACATAATAACTGGTTATGATCAGTGAGACCCAATAGTAACTCTTTGTAGTGCATGGAGTTTTATCCACTCTATATACTACCACTTAAAAAAAAAAAAAGTCGAAGTGTTTTACAGGCTCTGAAAGCCAGTAAAGCACTTAGTGATGGTTGTCATATAGACAGCAAAGTAAATATAATTTCAGGAAAAAGTCAGGGACAGTTTTTAAATACTGCCCTAATTTAAATAAGTTACTTACAGACTGATGTCGGTAAACTTTTGTGGATATATGAGGAAAGATATTCAGGGACAGTTGAGAGTGAAGGAACAGCCCTTCCACGATACCAGACCATAACAGTAGTGTAGTTATGAAGATGAGCTTATTAGTAGTAATATAGCTCGGGTTGTTAACAAGAGGCAACATCAAGCAAGGCTTTATTTTTCCTCTGGAAGTAAATTAAGTGGTAGAGTGATAGATGGATGTGATAGTAAAGGTTTGCATTTTAAAATGAAGTATGCTACTGATGTTAATGAGTACACTGACATTATTAGGAGACACTGTGTATTAGGAGACACTGGAATGTGCTCACTACAGATGATGAGATAGCCAGATTGATACATGTTGAACCCAGGTTTTTGTTTGAGAATAATAGGTCTTTAAAGCGTAGGTTATGTTATCCCAGGAACGTCATTAGTTCTGGGAATTGTCCTGGCACTAGACCCTGTGGGCACTGTAATTGGTGTGATTATGTTGATACTAATTCAGAGTTTCAGTACCCTGATTGTGGTAGGATTTATAATTTTAGAGTTAGTGCTACATGTGATACTTCACATCTTGTTTATTTAGCTCACTGCACACAATGTAGAAGGTTTTATGTAGGAAAAATGGACTGTTCCTTCAAGGAACGCATCAGGGAGCATGTTTATAATATCAATAAGAGCAACAAAGTTAACGCACTTGCCAAACACGTGATGAATACTGACTCTACTCATAAGTTCATCTTTTTAGTTATTGCCAGAATTTATAAGAATGTTAGGCTTGGGGATATACGCAATAGAACTGAAGACCTTGAATCCACCTGGATAGTCAGGTTAAGAAGTGATGCTGGACATGGCCTTAATGAGTCTATACCCCTGAAACCTAAACTCAAGTCAAGACCTCTAAGGAGGTAGTTAGTATTCATATATCTATCTAGTTTATATATTTTTAAGTTGCATTTTTAGAGTTGTTGCATTTCTGCTTTTAAATGTGTATTTAATGATAAGAACATTTTTTATTTTTTATTTTTTACTTGATATATCATTAAGTGTTGTCATGTGATCTTTTATATGAACTATAAAGGTGTGTGTTTCTTGTGTGCTAATTGTTACACCTGATGATGCCTATTTGGTGAAAGTGCTTGTGTTTGTGCACTGAGTAAAGATTTTTATCCTGGATACATCAGCCGTGACTGTGCCTCTTCATTTTCTGCAATTGGATATTAGTTCTTTTGAGACACAGTGTTTGAGCCTTTTTGTGGTAACAGTTTTATTGTTATCTACTAAATTTAACACAAAACAGCCCTACAAGATCTGGGATAAGTACATGTTTGTTCTTGTTGAGTTTACTGCAACAGCTGTGCACTTCTTTGGTGATTTTGTAGTAATCTAGCTAAGAACTGCTTTTGTTTGTATTCTATTGAGAGTGGAAAACAAACCTAGCCATTTCTCAGCCTCAAATTGCTGTAGAGCCTTGAAGAGTATTGTTTCACTTTTTTCCCAGTGTGCTGCTTTGAATATTTTTCGGCTTTTCTTTGTTGTTATAAATTGTCTGTGTTGTGCGGTTCTGCTCATTGCTGCTCGTTGTGCACTGTTGTCGCACCAACATGCATGCGCTGTATACAGGCAGGCTACCTTGACTCAGATCTATGTCTATACCATCAAACCTCTCCTAATCCCAACTGCTAGCATGAGTAGTGATATCTATAGTACAGACAGCTGCCCACTATTATGGACTGAGCTGCACTGTGCCCAGTGGGTCTTCAGAGCAGCATTTAACAACCCATGGCTGTTCTAATTTACCTGAATTATCTTGCAGTTGCTTAATGTTGCCCTTAATTGCTGGTAGTTGGTCCAAATTGCCCTCAGAAGCTGGTAGTCACTCTTTACAATGTATATATAAATAGTTGCTTAGCTCAACTATTTGTATTATAGCATGATACCTATCTCATGTAACTGAATATGGTACTGTGAATTTCTAACTTCTCAAATGCCTGGAGTAAATGGAAGGTCGGCCTTCTGGTCTTCCATTTGTTGCCAGCCTCATAACCCATAGTATCCCTAGGCAGCTTATAATTGCCTTGTGCTCACAGATAATGAATTTTTACTAAGTACAAAACATTCTGTTCATGACAGATGCAAGTATTTAACTAACATAGAGACATCACTGTCACAAAAAACACAGACTGTGAGAAAGATACACTTCTATAGCATTTCATCAGTCCCCATTAAAATATCTTGTACTGAGGCTGTCAAAAAGTCCTTGCCAAAGCCTCCTGAACCCATGAAGACTAGGTCTCAGCAAAAATCTAGCATCACATTACCTTCTGGCACACTTACAACTAAGAGTCTCTAGGATTTGAATCATCTCAAATCATGTACACCCGACCACTCAACAAATAAAAACATTTTAGTGATCAATGACTCTATAGGCAGACACATGGATCTCCTCTCACTAGGCTGGATACAGACAGGGTGAAGGAGAGCTGTCAGGGTCTCTGATATCACAGGGGCACTTAAGGCCCTTTCACTTGGCAAATATGACTTTGACATGGTGGCTGTCCAAGTGGGAGTGAATGTCTCAGCATGCAAAACCCTGACAGATTTGCAGAGAAACATGACAGAACTTTTCATGCATATCACAAATGTAGTCAAAACTCTGGTCCTGAGAGGAATCCTTCCTTTTCCAAGAAAGAAGGTACAAAGAAAAGATTATTGGCTTGAACAATTGACTAAATAGCTGATGTCATCCCTGGGTGATGCATTTTGTGTATGTGAAGAGATGCTCGTCAGCCCTATTTTCTTTGCCCAGGATGGTCTGCACCTCTCATTCCAAGGCTTGTACATACTAGCCAAGGCCTTTGCTGTTCCTATAGTGCCTTTTCTAAGTAGAATCCAGTTAATGGACATCCCATTGTAACTAATATGCCAAATCCAAAACAGGAGGACATTAGGGTGGCTCTGCTCAATGCTAAAAGTCCCAACAGCAAAATGCCTGACTTTGAGGCTGTCCTGTATTTGGAGTGCATCTATGTCTGTGTAATTACTGAAACTTGGGTTAAATGTTCAGAAAGTACTCTCTCTATATATACCTGTGTTTTCCACCTACCATTCCTTCAAGCCTGATGCAGCTATGGTAGCATCTCCATATTTATCAGGGACCATATCATCTCTAGACATATTTCTAGAAAATACCGGAACACCTATACCTCAAATAAAGTTCTTAGATTTTGTAAACAAATGCTGTATTGACCAGATTGCTAACAAGCCCAATGGAGGGCATAATATTCTTGGCATGGTCCTTACAAATACAGCTTCTTTATATGCTATTCTCCTGGTATATCCTTCCCTGGTTAAGTCAGATCATAAACTGGTGACCTTCACTTTAAAACCTCTAAACTCGCAGACACTAATATCTCAGAATTCAGAGATTTCAAATGTACAAATCTTATCAAATTCTGTGAAAAGGTTTTAAAATTCCCATATACCAGCATAACTCCAGATATTGCCACATTATGTAGCGTCACTGCATGCCCACTTATATTAATGTATAGAAATACATAGAACTGTCAAATCCTACCAGATCTAAATTTAATGGGAAGTTTAAAAGCAAACCACCCTGGGGGTCTGCCAATGTAAATAAATTCTACAACAAAAGAAAAAAATCCTTAGAGTATACATCAGATCAAAAGACCCTCAAATTAAGGACAGCATCAGAAAACTGACTAAAACTTGAAAAATACCATCAGGACTACCATGGTAACACATTCACTTAAGTTAGCATCTGAACCTAAGGATAACTGCAAATCCTACTTTATTTATGTTAAGAAACTAAGAAATAACACACAACATTGCTCTGAGCTTATTCACACTGGCACATCCTACTCTGATCCGGTAGCCATTGGCAACATAATAGTAAACAAATTCAGTACAAATTTCACCCCAGAGATGACTGTCTAATGCCCATTTATGCATGACTCTCAGACTTCCCTATCATCACTATAGAACATGTACTGAAGATACTCTCCTAAACCAAAAATACTTCCTGCATGGATCTTGACTATATACTTAGCCATTTAATAAACAGTACTAACCAAGCCTTGGTAGAGACTCTCCTTAAATATTTTACCCAAGTTTAGCCATTGGCTTTGTCCCTGAGGTTTGGTGCACAGCAGTAGTAATGCCACCCCAGAAGTGTGGCCCCACCTCTGACTCTGTGAATTACACGACTATTAGCCTGATGAGTCTTATTTGCAGAGCCATAGAACATAGTTTAACAGACTCCTGAGGGGAGAGCTATGTCTTGCCTTCAATGCCATTGGGGACCCAGTGGTCCTGGATCTTTTGTATATCTATAAATCAAATAGTCCAACAAATTCTAGAACAAGGGACATAAATTAGTACATAAATAAAACAAGGTGGAGAGACAGGTTCATTACACATTGTCTTCTCCAACTCTGGAATATACTTCCACTACAAATTAAGCAGAACAATATATTATCTTTCTTCAAATGAGAACTGGATGATTGGAGAGGTTTTTCACAAATTCACCCCTGGGCTGGCTGGCCTGGCCCTCCTCCAGGGAAGAGGTTCAGTTTAAGGGGGGTATTGGCAAAATGCAAAGGGTTGGAAGACTCAGCTACCTTGTATCTCACATGATCATATGATCATATGTTTCTTACCCTTGTAAAGAACAAATGGTGAATAAATGGGTATCTGTTTTTGAACTTATAATAGTTTCTCTCTAATCAGTGCTGTTTTGTCTTTCCACTTATTAAGAACACTGTTGGGTGTGTTAATGAACATGGCCAAAATATCGTGTTCCCAAAATATAGTCAATGGGAGAAACTGTCTGGATGTTAGGTTAAATAAGATCAACTGAGATATAGTAGTGGTGTGTGTGAATTTGTGAATGTGTGAGTGTGTGTATTTGTATGTGTACATGCCTGCAGGTGTATGACAGGTCTCAGATGACTGTATGTGAAAATGTATCTGCCTTAGTGGGTCTTGTAGGGGGTTAGGTAGGGGATCAGTAGTGTAGGCGATGATTGAGTGTGGGGTGTCATGTTGATGGAATGTCTGTACATGTGGAGAATGTGTGTGTGTGTGTGTGTGTGTGTGTGTGTGTGTGTGTGTGTGTGTGTGTGTGTGTGTGTGTGTGTGTGTGTGTGTGTGTGTGTGTGTGTGTGTGTGTGTGTGTATGTGTGTGTGTGTGTGTGTGTGTGTGTGTGTGTGTGTGTGTGTGTGTGTGTGTGTCTGCAAGTGTGTGGGAGAGTGCCTGGGGGTGTTCCTGTGTCTATGTGATGCATGAGCCCCTGTGGTAATTACCACCAAAATGTTCTCATTAACATTGGACATAAATACTCATGATTCAGAGGCATGCAAATTAGCTGACAATGAGGTCTTCCACATTGTGACTAAACATGTCTCTAAAATGAACTGTCTGTGACCCTGTAAACTGACCCTTGCAGTGGTTGCAGTTTACACAAGTGTAAATGTTCTCTCTGAATCTCATCCTATATCTTTTCCGGCTTCTCCACTCTTCCACTCACAGTGATAAATAAATTGACATTATGAATCCAAAGCTTCTATTTTTCTGCTAAGTTACCCTGCAGTGAGAAATTTCCTAGTGGTTTAATTTTTGTTTTTATGGAGACATAAATTCTTGAAAACACAAATATGTTCTTCATTTCTCCAAAAATATCTCTTCACTGTGATGCCATGTAACATCTAAGATATTTGTCAGAACACTCAGCATACAGCATATACCTTGGGAATTAACATCTAACAAGTACGAGAGGTTTACCTGGCTTGACATCTAGAAGACTGTGCCTCACATGTTACAAAACTCCCTGTAGCAACACGTTACATATTTAAAGTGTTATACTCTGCATGCTACAGGATCCTTGGAGGAGTGAAGAACAATACAGTGCCCTGTGTTTTGCCACATCAATGACATACTTATGAGAAACTATTTAGATGCCTTGGTGTTAGTGGTATCAGTGGAGGTGGATGAGAGTACGAAATGTGGTCTAACTACTTTTATTGTGGGATTATTTATTATTTATTTATTTGACATTTGTTTACCTGAATGGGATACTGAAGGGTGAAGTGGGAGATGGATAAGGACTGGAAAATTCTGGGTATAATTTATAAAATGGAGGAGTTCTAGTCAGTGATATGTCATATTTAACACTGCTACACTGGATTTACATTGTATGTCTATTTCTCCAGTGGGGAAAATTGGTGGGGATATCTAAATGTGGCATAGGCATGGATCCATTCCATGTAGATAGCTCTAGAACTGGCTACAGATCATGGTTTTAGTAATAGGTTTGTCTGTGTGGTGAATCATACCTATCAAATGTACTGAATTTCTCTGTATTTACCGGTTTTGAGGGCAAAATAATGGGGTGCCATGAATTTCAGAGTGGCCCCTTCAATTTCCAATTTTTTTTTTTTTGTATTTACAATTTTAATTTATGCTGATGTCATCATGCAACGTCATCAACGTGCAGGGGTGTGCGCAATAACATTACCTTCAGGAAGCAGTTCTTGACTACCTGTCCAACTTAGAATCTAGGGAGAGAGATTTAAAAAAAATAAAACCAAAGTAAAGACCATTGTTTAGAGGCACAGCACAGCCAACAAACAAGCGAGGATGTCAAAATCATGACCTTCTTAAAAAATACATGTGAAGAACATGCTTGAATTCCATAATTCTGAAATGAAATAAAATAATCCAGAAATCGATCCTTATTCAGTGTGAAGGCTGTCTTACGGGACTTTTCTCCATAATGAGAATACATTATGCTGAAAACACATTCTGCTTCCACAACAAACCAGCATACAGAATACTACTACAACTTCTACAAGAAGTGAATCTGTCAAAGTAATGTGGGGAGAAATGGGATCTGTACAGCAACCTTGAAGGTAATGCCAGTGTTTTTATTTTTTTGAATAAACTAGTCAGTGTTATCTGGGCTTGGATCGAGTAGCGGGATTTCTATGAAAAAATGCTGTATTGGTCATTTGGTCCTTGGTGTTGCAAGATTTCTTTGGAGCTGTGTGTTTTGTGTCAAACCTAAAGAAAGAGAATTATATGGGGTGGGGGGGGGGTAGTTGACATGCAGCTTGATCATGGGGGGAGTGTTTTTGTGCTTCTACTTTAGCATTCACAGTCTGTTAGCCTTTATTTATGCTCAATTCCTTTATGTGATAGACAGATTCCATAGTGTTTTATGTACGAGAGTTATGGTCCCCACTTACTGTACATTTACTTAGGGTGGTACTTTTATCACCTAAACATTTCTAGTGTAAACAATGACACATGCCGGCCATACAGTTAAGCTAATGATGATGAGAAGAAATCCATCCATTTGAAATGTATTTTATATGCTTAGTGCGGTTTGCCCATGAGCATTTTCCTGTGCTGCCCCTACGATGTAACGAGGAATTCTATCTACATTTATAACATTAAGCTGAAATTTTACGAATATGCTTTATTGGGTTACATGAAGCTTTTATAGTAACTGGTAAATAGTAGTGCATGCATAGTGTTTATGAAATGGGAAGTTTATCGATTACTGTATTTAGCACTTTTTATTTGTCTGACTGCTCCAGAGGCAGAATAGTTTATAATGTGTTGCTTTGAGAACATGATACTTCATGCCATATGTATATGGAACTAGGTCTGTCATTGTTCATCATGTAGCAAGGAGTTTTAAGAACCTTTTAGTTGAACAAATGGTATAATACTGAATGATTTAGTTAGTTTTATATTACTTTATTTATTGTCATGTGCTTTAACAATGTGTTTAGAATATGTTTTTATTCACATGCTATGATGTTTTAGTTTTAATCGATCCATTATTTTCTTCAGGATCATATGGTGTAAATTGACCAATGAGTGACAGTAAATGTTTAGAATTTGTGATATTTATTCCACTGTTTTTAATTGTCTTGATATGGTCTGATGAAGCAGTTTTTAGACTGTGAAAGCACGTACCTGTTGCTTAATAAATTCAGTTTATCTCTGCCATTGGTGGCCGTTTGGTTCTTTTTTTTTTTTTTGGATTTATGTAAGTAGTTTGAACTATGTTATTGCTTGCATTTCTGTATTTTTAACAATTTTTTTCTATTTCAGATAGGCTGAGCCTGAAATTGGTCAATACTGATCAGTGCACTACCACGGTAAACAAACTTAATAAGTTTAAGAAAGAGGTGTGGTATATATAGACTGCATTGTGTCTGGTGCACTGTTAGAATATGGCTGGGCACTAGTCGAGCTCTGTGAGGTGAGGTAGTTCAGGTACTGGGTAGGGGTGCAGATTAGGTGGTGGTGGGGAATACATGCCAAAGCCAAGAAACCCATAAAATCTGAAGGGTCTGATTTTAAGAATGAGCAACAATAACTGTTGTAGTGACTTCCTTATGTGCATTCCTCTCAGTCTCTCAGAGCAAGAAATCTGGACAAAGCTGAAAATAATGGTGGGACAAAGGCCCCAAAATAGGGCAGATTTTACATGTTGCTCCTGTAAACTCAGATAGTTGCTAGAATAACAGGTTTTCAATTATGTATTTCTGAGGGATACGAACTCTGTAATTCAAATGTCTGCCATTATTTATTATTATTTAGTGACTTCAGTCTTTATGTTTGTATCCCACAATTCCATTGGAGTGGGTGGGGACACATGATTATGTATGCAAATATAATGCTAATAAGTGTCCCTATTTTCAGCCAGTTGTACCTACTTTTCATGGGTCTTTGCCCAGATTTTTGATGTTTCCAGGTTGAGAGGTAGGGTGGTGATAAACTGGCAACTGAAATCATTGGTAGAAGCAGGGACACTAGTAATATGGGGCTGAATAAAGATTGAACACTGAAGCACAAAATTCATGTGGACACAATAAACTGTATGAAAAAACACATTTCAAAATTGTATGCCACTGTTTTATGCATACTAATCCAGTGGGTTTTGGGATGCTGTTTGTATGGGTGTGGCATATTTACTGTTGTTGCAACTTGTATGTATGTTTTAAATGTGTGGTATACTCGACTGTAACTGCAAATATTTTTGTAGTTTAAATGAATCTCTGTGGTGCTGGCTACTTTGATGTGGTACAGAGGATTGTCACAGTGTAACAAGACTGCAACAAAAAGTCAGTCTGCGCATCTGCCATTTATGATCTTGAAAGTTGGTTGTGAAAGTGCTCATATTTAAATAAAAATACATAAATGTATCATGTAAAAGCAATGGCGATTGTACATTAGTGTGGTGTGGGAATAGTCTTGCTGGGTTCCCCCCATGCTGAAGTTCACTTGCTTTTTTATCTGAAAGAAAGGATTGAGTATGGGACCATGATATGGGTCTATAAAGTTATGATGGAACATTAAACGGACATAATTTTAAAGGACAAAGACAAAGGTTGGCTAAGGAGATATAACTACCAAACCAAAGCTACAAACCAGTCTGGACATTAGAAAGTACTTTTTTATGGAAAGAGCAGTGGACAAGTGGGACAGGATGTGATGGACTGTAAGACAGAAATGCATTCCATAAGCACCTGGGATATGTAGAAGGTTAGGGAAATTAAAGAGGAAGGCAACTACAAGATAGCAGAGTATGAAAAGGGCTCACTTGATGGATACCAGTGTGATTTTTTTATATCAGAGCCATCATTATGTAGCGCAACACAAGCAACTCTTGAATTAAGTGAGTCTTTCCTTTAACCTTAGACACTGAATGACCAAATCTATTAAATGTATTTAGACTTACAATACATTTTAGGGGTCATTTCTTCTTCAGCTAGAATTGCATGCTTGTTGGTCTTAGGATTATATTTGATGTGACTGTACACCATTGTAAACTTGTTTTATAAAATAAGTTATGATTTTTATTTTTCTGAATAAAGCTATATAATATCCATTCAGCTATATTTAAATAATGGTTAACCTGCACAGAGAAAACAAAACCCTGCTTCTCATCTAGTCTTGGCCATGACACAGAGGATGGCATCATGGCATTGAAATGAAAGAGACAGCAGGAAAGGTTTGGAATAGTCTGCAGTAAAGAAAAGAAACAATAACATACTGAAAATAGCCTTGAACATTTACCAAGACAATCTTCTACTAAGGAATGCAAAGGCAAGCACAAAATAAACTTGCCTTGGGTAAGCTGACGTCATTCAGTTGGAATGCCATTACAAAAACACTCTGGGTCTGCCAGCATAAAAAGCTCCTAAGTACATTTTATTGCAAAAAAAGCATTTTAACAGTGCTATTCTACCATTATAAAACTTATATTAGCATTTATCACTTAGCTGGGCATATTTAAAATATTCCATTATATGGCAGCCCATGTTTTTTTTCCTAAACCTGATAAAATATTTTCTAGTCTAGAGGTTTTAGAATAAAAACTGCAGCTGCAGCAGGTAGCAAAATGAAACTTTCTACATTTTAGCTGCCAAAAGACGGCCTGCAGCCGTATAAACAATGAATGGCATATAATTTTGCACTCTGGAAAACAGTAGATAAATATTCTGGGACAAAACAGACAGGAAAGGAAGAGAAGAACCCTGATTTAAAAATAGCACAGACTGTTCTTCTATTATGCAGAAATACATTTCACCACCCCTTAAGACAGAACCAGTATTAAACATTTACAATACTATAACCTTTTGGATATGTAAGTGATACTCTGACTCTATAGACTTCTTCATGTCAAGTTGAGAAGACATACATTTGACCTGGCCTTTCTCCTATCACGACTTAATGACCCTAGTCCCAGGTAGAGAGCTCTTTTATAATCATGGATTTACCTAGTGTTGTGTCACACCGGTCTTTGACAAAGTAATCCATTCACGTTTCCTTTCCAAAAATTGATCTGCATCATATAATTTATTCTGTTGTACCCATTTTCTCCTGGACTCAACTTTCTTCAAAAACATGCATTTTCACTTTATTAAAAAGGAAATTCTTTGCATAAGTGTTTATGCACAAGCTTTCTTTGTGAAATCATAGGTTCATAGGTTCATAGGTAGGTACTAGGCTATTGGCCCTAGAGCCTATATAAGTCTAGCCAAAAAGGTACCCTGGCTTTTGCACCCAAGAAAATTATTTCCTGTGCCCCTGTCAAGCAGAGCTACAGAAGTGATCCCCGAGGTGAATTTCCTATCTCCCATCCAATCATCAAGATTTTTCTTGAAGAGTGCTAATGAGGAGCTCTGTTTGATATAGATAGGTAGTTAGTTCCAGAGTATGGGAAGTCTCTGGGACAGGAATCTATCCCTCTAGCATGTTCTGTTTATTGTGGTGACAAGGTTTAGGTCCCTAGAGTGTGTAGCTCAGAAGGATTGGGACTTCTTTAAGTGCAGCATGTCCATTAGCTCTGGGTTTGACATAGCTTTGTATGTTAGGCAGAGATCACCTCTGAGTAGGCGATATGCGATGGAGTAAAGCTGGAGTTTTTTCAGACGGTCTGCGTAGGGCATCTGTTTGAGGCCAGTAATCCTCTTTCTGAGGTATTTCTGTGGCCTTTCCAGTTGTTGTAGATGTCTTGTGAGGTACATATCAAATGGGGTGCTGTATTCTATAATGGGTCTAATGAGTGATGAGTAGAGGGGAACAATGACCTCTTTTTTCCTGGATGAGAAACCTTTTGTGATGAGGTGTGCCACATAGAAGGATTTCCTGACTACTGTGATGATGATTATCAAAGGAGAGGCTACTGTCCACTTGTGTCCCAAGGTCTCTTATCACACTTTCGGTGTTAAGTAGACTACCGCCTATGTGGTAGTTCATGGGAACAGAGTTTTTACCAAAAGGGATGACAATACACTTTTTGGCATTGAGCTTGAGGTCATGGCTTTGACACCAGGCATCTGTCTCAGTGAGGCCCTTTTGTAGGATGTCCACATTGTTAGGAATTTCGATTATGGCTCCTAGTTTGCAGTCATCTGCAAACTTCATTAGCCAAAGACCTTCTGTGTTAGCCTATACTTCAGAAACGTATATACCAAACAGGAGAGGACCCAGGACTGAACCCTGTGATACTCCACTTGTCACTGGTCTGAAATCAGATTTGGAGTCTGCTACTTTTACAGTGAGGTTCAGTCAGTGAACCAGTTGGCAACCCATCTTATGACATAGGGATTTATACCTAGTTTAGTGAGATCAAGATTAAGCAAGTCCATAGTAGCTTTTAGTTCTCTGCTCTTTAATGTCTCTGGTGGTGGTGGTCCATTAGTTGTGCAAAATTTATTAAGCAATCGCACTTGAAATATTATTTATGTTTTCATAAGCTCTTTAAACACTTCTGCTACTTGCTCTGGTAATCCAATGAATGAAAGGTAATGGTGAGTAGAAGTGATGTAAACACCTGATTTCTTCCTTACTATAAATACTTCCCTTATAAATTGTCATACATTGTCTGCTATGATCATTTATATTACACTTGAGTCATGAAACTTTTCTTTACGTTTGCAGCAGAATTCCATGTCAGATTATTAAAGATTGCATTATTAAGAAAATGTTATGCGGTACATATGGTTAAAAAATGTAAGATTTTGAAAATTCACAGAACACAAACACACAATTGCAAACAAATATTCTAATTAGATACACAATCCCCTTACACATATGGTACAGTACTCCTTCCAACCCTCAACCTAAATCAAACCCTAAACCTAAACCTAAGCCATAAATCTAACCTAAACTTACCCTAAGGTTAGCAAGGTATGCAAATATTATAGTAATATATTTCACAAACTGACCTTTCTCTCAGAATAACATTCAACTAAACTGAATTCAAAGAAATGTCACTGTGAAATGGCCTTTACTAAAAATTATTGTAATCAGATGTCTGGATACATCTCATATGTTGTGTCCAATATAGACATTACTGTATTGCACCTAGCCATTCCCTTTGATTGTGTTCAAGAAAATAATTGGAATAACCAGTATGAAATCTTCTTCTTGTTTCCCTATACAGTTCCACAGAAGTTACAGGCAGACAGACCCAGGATACTTTCTGTCATATCTCTCATCTTTGCTTAAGAATTCCAGACAAAGTGAAAGATAAAGGCTGGGGGTGAGGAACAAAGGCCCAAAATCAGAGACAATATTTAAATTACTTTAATGCACTTAAAATTTTAATAGAACAACAATTTTTGCATCAACATGCATATTCTGACTAATATGAAGAATAAAATTATAATGTCTAGCATTATTAACCGATTATAATTCTCAGTGATTAACCAGAGAATCAAAATGTTTATGAGGGGCAGGTAAAAATATGAGGCAAAATCACGTACAATGGAGAGGTACGATTTCTATGATTTTGTTAGGTAATGCACCTGGCTACTTACTGCTTTCTCAGTGTCAGAATCTGCGTTTTTAAGTAGTACACCTGGCTACTGCTTTCTCAGTGTCAGAATCTGTGTTACGTAGTGCACCTGACTACTGCTTTTTCAGTGTAGGAATCTGCATTGTTAAGTAGTGCACCTGACTTGTGCTTTCTCAGGGTCAGAATCTGTGTTGTTAGGTAGTGCGCCTGGCTACTGCTTTCTCAGCGTCAGTATCTACGTTGTTAGTTAGTGCACCTGGCTACTGCTTTCTCAGTGTCAGAATCTACATTTTTAGGTAGGGCACCTGGCTACTGTTTTCTCATTATCAGAATCTGTGTAGTTACGTAGTGCCTCTGGCTATTGCTTTCTCATTGTCAGAATCTGCGTTGTTAAGTAGTCCACCTGACTTCTGCTTTTTCAGGGTCAGAATCTGCATTTTTAGTTAGTGCACCTGGCTACTGCATTCTCAGGGTCAGAATCTGCATTGTTAGGTAGTGCACCTGGCTACTGCATTCTCAGGGTCAGAATCTGCGTTGTTAGGTAGTGCACCTGGCTACTGCATTCTCAGGGTCATAATCTGCGTTAAAAGGTAGTGCACCTGGCTACTGCTGTTTCAGGGTCAGAATCTGTGTTGTTGTTAAATAGTGCACCTGGCTACTGCATTCTCAGGATCAGAATCTGCATTGTTAGTTAGTGCACCTGGCTACTGCATTGTCAGGGTCAGAATCTGCGTTGTTAGGTAGTGCACCTGGCTACTGCTTTCTCAGGGTCAGAATCTGCATTGTTAGTTAGTGCACCTGGCTACTGTATTCTCAGGGTCAGAATCTGCATTGTTAGGTAGTGCACCTGGGCTGGCTACTGCTGTTTCAGGGTCAGAGTCTGTGTTGTTGTTAAATAGTGCACCTGGCTACTGTTTTCTCACTGTCAGAATCTGTGTTGTTGTTAAATAGTGCACCTGCCTACTGTTTACTCAGTGTCAAAATCTGTTTTTTTAGGTAGTGCACCTGGCTACTGCTTTCTAAGTGTCAGAATCTGCATTGTTAGGTAGTGCACCTGACTACTACTTTCTCAGGGTCAGAATCTGCGTTGTTAATTAGTGCGCCTGGCTACTGCTTTCTCAGTGTCAGAATCTGTCTTTTTAGGTAGTGCACCTGGCTATTGCTTTCTCACTGTCAGAATCTGTGTTGTTAAGTAGTGCCTCTGACTTCTACTTTCTCAGGGTCAGAATCTGTATTGTTGGGCATTGGACCTGGCTAGTGCTTTCTCAGTGTCAGAATCTGCATTCAGTCACTGCATGTAACTTGATAGAGATGTAATTGTGATATAACGCCACCATTTGCTGGTATTAAGACTCTGGTTCCCCACAAGATACATACACCTTTGTGTGAGTTCATCTTTTCTAATATGTTCTTAAATTCTACACAGCAGTGATTCTTTACTTGTCCATGATTGTTACACCAAAGAAATGTAGATAGTACACTCACAATAAGGACAGGATGGAGGACAGGTCACCTAAGAAACAGACTGCAGGGCCTAGTTTCTGCTTTGATCTGTGAAAGTACTTTTTTATAAAGAAGGTTGAGGACTTGTGGAAAGGACTAGCTGAACAGGCAGTGGAGAGAGAACAAATAAGGCATAGAAGATGGAATGGAAAAGGTGAGAAAAGGGTGAGTGAAAGGGTGGAGAGAGGGTAGAATGTTAAATGTACTTCACTCATTACATCCGAGTGACGCCTCCAGGTGCATCTGCAGTTACCTCCTACTGCTCTTCTAGGCATCAAATATTACTTGTGCATATTTGCATTAATAATTCCAAAGCCATGCTACATACAAGGTTTAAAAATATTTTATCTTGAAGCATACATGATGGCAAACACAATTGTACTGATATTTGACATCGGTCAATGAGTATTTGTTAGAATTGTAAGGTGATAATTTAAATTTTAAAGGCTCAGGCCACACCCACTAGGAGTTAAAGGTACATACTCAAAATAGTTGTACTGGAGTGAATGCAGATCTTCACAGTATAATCATTTCATCATGTAAATAAAAATGTAATTTAATTTACTTTATACATACCCAAATGAACCAGCACCATTATTATTTCCTTTGAAAGAATGGTGTTATTAATTTGTAAGAATAATAATCTGCTTAGGATGTCTACATTTTCACGATACCTGCTTGGAATGGAAAATATTTCATGTAACAGTATGGACCATTGCAAAATTCTTATGGAAAACATCTGTGGCATAGCCTTTGCCTTATTAAACAGCGAAATAAGCAAATAGGCAAATATCTGTCCATAACTATACCTACGTATGTACCTTCCTTAATCTGGAAATCACTACAGAACCTTACCTTCCTTATATAACCATGAATAGTTTTTTTCTACGGCTATTAAGAGTTCTAGATACCAATAGATTTAACTGATTCCTATGGTACTTTGTGTGAAAATACTGCACTCAAACCATGTGGGCATGTGTATATCAGAGGTTTGTTGCCATTATAATGTACATTAGAAAAGTGAACTGAAACCCACAGCATGTGCCCTAAGACCTAAACATTTATGTTATTAAAAAAATGCATTTAGCTGTTTTTTAAGTATAAGCCATCATTTTCTAACATGGTAAGTGGAAAAAAGTATTGCATGTTCTTTTTCTATTATTCCAGTTTTATTTATTTATTTCCATAAGATTACCCAGACAAAGTGCAACATTTTATCTGCATTGTATTAGACTTGGAAATATAGCTGATGCAGGTGACACTTGGGAAGGTAATCTGGTATATCGCAGCAAAATCTTATGAGCAATTATTTTCACATACATTTTGAAATGTGTGTAGTGTGGTAGTTAATGTTGCCTCAAAGCCCTTGATTCTCTGGTTTGATTCCTGGCCAGGGTGCATTCTGTGGATTGTCCAGTGTCCTTTCACATGCCAAAGACAAGCAGGTCAATGAGTTGGAAATACTTTAATTTGCTCTAGGTGTACGTGCAATATCTGTATGCGTGTGTGCGTGTGTGCGCGTGTGTGTGCGTGTGTGTGTGTGTGTGTGTGTGTGTGTGTGTGTGTGTGTGTGTGTGTGTGTGTGTCAGTGTGTCTGTGAGTATGTTTTGAGATAGACTGATGTCTCATCTGGGACTCTTTCTGTGACTTATGCCCAGTATTTAGTAATACTGATATTATCTCCCTTGTCAACCTGAATAGTATAAAGTAGGTATTCAGAATGAATGAAATGAATGAATGCCTACCACAAGCTGCAGTTCCTTCAACTCATTCAAGTCTTCTGACCTCCAAATCCTTCTTTAAGATCAGACAAATAATGTATCTAGGAAGCTACTGTTGCCCATTTCATCCCCTAACTGCTACCTAGACGTACTGAATTTTGATAAGGTCAGAACAGGAGCATGCATTAGAAGCAGTTGCTTTATCTCTGTTCCTTGTACTGCTGCTAGGGTGGAGAAACTAAGAATTTTTTCAGACTGGTCACTATCATTTCATATTAATGTTTCTTTCATTTTCTTGTCACCGTGTCCAGCTATATCAGTTGCTCAGCATTATTGGTAGTCACTGCTGTTTAGCGTTTTTTATAAGTGCTTTCCAAAGTGATACTGATAAATACTCATAGCTGTAAATGAGCTGTTTCCTCTGGTCCAGTGTTTCAAGATTTGATGCCCTCAGCCTTTATGGCCTAACTGTGTGAATCTTGAGCAAGTCACTGAATCAGACACCACTCGCAGACCAAGTCTGAAAGAGGTCCATGGAGATCAGTGCTCTAACCCAGTTAACAAATACAAACAAACAAACAAACAAACTAAAATAAAATACTAATGTGAGCTTAGACCACCCCCATTTTGAAAATAAGAAACATTTTCATATTTATGCAAGTAATTACCACCCCACATTAGAGCCAGGCTACTAGAACATCAACTTAAATGATGGTCGGTGTAACCGCCCGAGATATTTGTCATCTGCTTACCTTCAGAGCTAATAAGTGTTGTTCACATGTTTAAATATATAAAGGGTTATAACTGTCATATGCCTGCAAAAAATCTTAACACTAAAGTGATTCAGAGAAAATTACCTGCTTCTAAATGAAATCTTTCACAAGGAAATACAAAATTGGTCCTGACAGATATATGTCTAGCTTGAATGGCTAACCATGCTGAAAGCTATTTAAAACATTTTACATTTTTTTCTCTATTGTGTATGCTGTGACTTATAAAATCCATATCAAAAGTTGGCATCTAATGAATGATGCCGTTATAAAGAAGAGTTTGTGTTGAACAATTTTACTGCTTATATATTCAGTAGCAGCTAAAGTTACACAGACATGAACATGAATTTGTATTATGAGTTTACAGCTTGATTTTGCCTAATGACTCAAGATGCAACCATTTTTATTTTGGAATATAGAACATTTCCATTGCAGGAAATTCATCTCTCACTAGCTCAACTACTTATAGGTAGAAAGTAGAAAGGTGGATTACCTACTTCAGCTACACTATCGGTGCCCGAAAATCAATACAGAGTATTGCAATCACTAGAATTAAAATAGCCCTACAATAAAAACTACAGAAAACTGTCAGGTTTAGAAGGCTAAAATAAAGTAAGAATACAAAAGCCATGTGAATGTTTGCAGCCTGAAGGTGAAGCAGATGATAATGCAGCCAAAACACAGTATCTTGTGTTGTTCATGGAGAACATAACAAGCTGCCTAGATGAGATCAGAAACATCTGTACAAGACAAGAACACGAAAGCTGAATTTCTAGCATGGCAAGTAAAAAATTGGGTAAGTTCAAATGACAGAAAATCCCTTTTAAGGGGTGACTCAGAAGAAATGTATGGTTAAGTTGCTTGCGCACAGTCATACAGCAGAGAAATGAAGTAGGACACAAATCCAGGAGCACTACAGGTTTTAGGTCTCACAGTATATAGTCATAAACCTCTGTGATAAAAATCGTTTTGCGAGAAAACAGAAAGAGTGAGAGCTGTAATAGCTGGGATTTGTTGAGGTAGTCTCCTTGAAGTTGTGTCCCCAAAAAGCTGTAGTACAGCAAGAGCTGCCCAAAAAGGAAGGTCTGGTAGTTAGAGTTGTGGGCTGCAGCCATGAGGTGCTCCCTGTGCACAGGGTACAAGGTTTGATTCCTTCCACCTTAATTTGCCTACTGAATGACTCTGAGCAAGTCACTTCATCAAACTGTGGTTCCAGGTCACCCCTAGAAAGGGGGCAATTTGCCTGTTGGGCTAACCTGGTCTAGTCACCTAACCAGAAAAGTGCTGCAAGGTTGCCTCTGAAAATGGACAATTTGTCCTGTGGGTTTACCCAGTCATCAAATAGGTTGAAAAATAAAGAGAGTAGATAGTCATGTTCATTCACCAGGTATTTAAGACCAGTAAAGAAACCAGACAGTTATAGACTTTAAAATTATTCTAAGGATTGAAAAAGTTCTTATTTATTGAAATGTTTATGAACATGTACAAAATGTTGGCTATAGGTAGATCATGACATGCGTAGTGTACAGTGAAATATTCAGTGTAATTATTGTAATGCATGCTGCCTCCTGTGTTATATTTAAATAGTGAAAACATCATATATAGCATATATAGGTGTACCAGGCTTTTTGACACACTTATTGTTAACACTTTATATTCAATGACTAATCTGCGAACCCTGGGACTTTTATTTGAAGCCTAAGATTGCAGTATCTCAAGATATAGAATTTGCTGTATGTAAGAAATGGGGGTTGGGGGTGCAGCCTTCCATGATGAATGTGACTTTAAACTGTGATTCTTATTCATGGCCAAGTGTTTGAGATGTTTTGTGGTAGCAGTTAAATTGTGTGATCACAAAACACTTAGTAATTTCTTTAGGAAGCTGGTATATAACTTTAGTACTGCTGAGGTCGCTAAAATGATTTGCACATAATAAGGTACATCATTGTTTCATAAGGTTCATTCTTCTTCTGTACACATATGGTTAGAATACACAGCTGAATTAGATTGCATTGCACTATCTGTGTCTCTGTGTTATTTGTTATTTCTTCTGACATAACAAGTGTTAATACTGGACCTTTGTCTTCATTTATATTTCTGATTTTGTCCCAATTCTTGAAGTACAAGGTAGGAAGCTATGAACTTGTGCAAAGTGCTTACTTTGGAAAAAAGATCACTAAAATGATAGTCTGTGATGTGTAAGAAAGCAGATAACTGGAAAATCATCCTGCAAATACAAATGCTATTCATGAAGAAGAAAAATGCAGAGAAGCACCAGGATGCTATTTTTATACAGTGAAAGGTAGCAAAAACAGAGAACTGCAAATGGGAATAGCTCAAAAAGCATAAAATTCAAGGATGGTATAAAATATTATAATGCACATGGTAAGTGTGATGGTGTTCAAACTCAGAAAAGTGCAGAATTATAAATGGTGTAGTGATGTTATATTCACATTCACACTATTAGTGGTGAACAGGAAGAATATAATGGGTGGAAGTGCCACATGCCTAGAGGCTGGGTTAATATTAGTGACTCATGCAAGAGGGATTCTTATGACACTGACTAGTCAACAGGGTTTTAGCTAGTAGAGGCTAGACAGAGCTATCCTGGACACAATGCATGGCATGGGTTATATAGTCCTCATACCACCTAGGAAGTGCTTCTGGTTTATCCCATGGAAAACAAAGACTGTAGCAGCCCTTCACATCCTGGTCTCAGGTACCTTCCAGCAGCCTGAAACTGTAGCACCATAATCCTCAGTACCAGCAGGAATTATGAACTGGTATGTGAGTGTTCCATAGGGTTTTATGTCTATTGACCACACAGTCATTTTTGCCTCAGGGGGCATATGGATGGGGTGAGAGGGTGTCATATATTAGTAGGAAGTGTTTCTACTCATTAAACTGCAGTATAGCTTGAAATGTTAATGGCATTGGGAATGCCTCCAGCACACATCTTAGGAATGACCATGATGCCCACATGGACATCATGTGCCAGATGAGTGATGTGTGCCCAGCATTTTCACAAGGATGTACAATGCAGGAACTTTTCATAGGTATGTAGGAGAGGGCATTACAGTCACCATAAGCACCAGTTACTTAGTGACAATATGAGAACATGGGTCCTGTGTAGAAATACTGACGGTTAATTTTTGCACCTTCTGTTATGCCACAGCTGATGCTGAAGAGAGACACAAACATGCTGATAGCCAAACATGCACTGTAGTGGAGGAGAAGGGTTTGTCCTCCCAAATGAATCAGTGGGTGTGCTATAGCATGCAGTAATTAAGGCAAATTTGATGCTCCTAGTATGTGTCCTGACTGCATAGAATATGGCTGGAAATGAAGCTGATCAACACATGGTCAACAAAGCACAAGAATTCATTGAATGCAGTACTTACTGGGATGCTGATGTCCAAAAACAAATAGCTGTTGCACCACCAGTGGTACTAGTCACAACATGCTTTGCATATATGCTTATTGATTTGTAGACAAGTTCTGGTTGATGTACACAGTAAACCATGATGCAGAGGTGATGTAAATGCATGACAAATAATGCAATCTCCTTGACATAGTTTTTTGTATCTGTTTTCTAGCACCGCTGCTTGATAACTATCAGGCTCTGCTGTTTAATTTCTCCAAGTGTTTTGGGTTTCTAATGCTATGATGGGAATGTGCTCTACTTTTAAATCAAGGTACAATTAGGGCATGAATAGAGTTTATAAAATTCGTATTGTTTCAGTCTTTGATGTTAGCCAGGAGTGCTCCTCTCAGCACCTGCAATGTGCCCAAAATTGCCTCTTTCTCAGTTCATACCAGGTAACGTAATCTTCCTAAATATCCTCTGTTAGAAAAATATGTATTAATGTGTGTGCTTAATGCTAATTAGAAACTAAATGAGTTAACACGTTTTTCATTCTATTTTATATGCACTATTTTATATACAGCTTAATTTCATATGAGACTAAAAGATGCTTTTGAAACTGCAGTGTGCTTTCTGAAACTTGCAAGATGCCCTCTGACCTAGTAACTGCTAGCACAGCAAAATTCATGTTTATGCCTTTTGGAAATGTACTTGAGAAGAAGGTGATTATCTGCTAGGTCAGGAAGCAATGAATGAACAATGCCATATTCTGTAATGTAATGATTTTGAACAATTAGCTCTGTTTGAAGTATGAGAACACGCACAGCTGCAGAAGGAAGAGATAAAACAGACAAAGGACTGTTAGAGAAATAAACTGCAATCTATACTTGCTTTGTGCTCAAATTAGCCATAGTACCTTGAATGGTAACATTGCATATATCTAACTGGTTGTAGCTAAGGCCACGTTGTTTTTCTTAGGAAGTTTCTCACAAAAAATTGATAGTACAAGCAGAATTTTACAAAACACTCACTACGAAATGATGATGCTAAAACTTGTGATTTACTACATCAGCTTGGTAGGCAATGTCTTATTAGAAAATGTATTAAAATGCTTGCATTTCCTGATTCTAGTCAGACAAACTCTGTATTAGCACGTTTTTGTCTCCTTGCTGCAAGATTAAAGTGCCTTAACCTGAACCTACCGTGTACTGATCATTTTTAAAGTATATTTTTCCTCTGACAGATTGGTCCTTCGGACCGGAAACATATCTCTCACTCTAGCTCAGGTCAGAATTGGGCTCGGTGGCATGAACCCGTATGGAGAAGAGGCCACATCGGTTCTTCTGCTTTGAAAGACCTCCGACTGAATTGTCGTTCAAAAGAGGCCAGCCACCGTTTCTGATCTGTGATCGGAGGACGAGTCAACGTTCCGGTGGGATCAAGACATGGAGGCTCAGGTAAGGAGGAATTTACCTTTTCCTGTTTTAGATCAGGGACTTGTTACAGTATTATTGTTTTTGTCAGGGAGATTTGCATGTGCAGATCAGGGACAAACAAGATTGTTGTCTTGTCATAGATCAGGGAAACAGAATAGGTAGGCAGTTATTCTAGATAAACTGTGAAAAGGTGTAAGTCGTGGTACCACGTGATAAAAAGGGTTACGTAACAACTTCTAACTTAGCTAAGGCAACATGGGAAATCAGTGCACAAAAAGATCCCGAGACCCGCCCTTAACCGAAGACGCGAAATATATGCAATTACAGCGTGCTGATAATGTTAGGTATTATACAAAATGGGTTAATAAGTACAAATTTGATGGTAATCTAGATAAACCTTCACTTATTAAACTTGTTAGACAACTTAAAACAGACGCAAAAGGTCAGCTAAAAAAGCAACGACAATTAGGAGTCCCTCAGGCACACAGGTGGCTTCAGGAAGCAAATCGCAGGGAACAAAAGATTAAAAATTCAAAAGCAATGTTTTTAGATAAAGAAGATAATAACTTGGTAATAGCAACAGCCCCTCCGCCCCCTCCACTTCCCTTACCAGAATATGAAGCGAGTGGACAAGTTGATCCACCTGTTCCTGCAAAACCAAAACTGTTTGTCAGAGATCCTATCGAGACCAGGTCTCGAGCACGCAACTTAAGAGGGGATATTGAATTGTATGCAATAAATAAAAATTCACAAGCTATGAGTGAAGAAGAGATATGTCCACTCATAGAAGTACCAAATCCGCAGGCAGGACAGGACCCAACTCTTCTAGTATATAGACCGTTGACACCGGAAGACATCCGAAAAGCCACAGAGGGAATTCCCCATCCAAAAGTTAATTTTAGAAAGTTCTTAGAAGACTTACAGGGCATGAGATTAAGTTACCATTTGAATGGAGAGGAAGTAGAGAAAGTAGTCAGACAAATAGTTGGTCTAGATTGGCACATGATCAGTGGCAACTGGAATCCCCATGACGCAGAGCTTAGACCACTCCCGCATAGTAACGCAGAACTGGACAACAGAGTGAAAGGTCTGACAGACCAAATCTCTGAAAAATGAAAGCCTAGGGCTGATTGGACTTGCATTAATCAATGCATACAACAAGAAGATGAAACTGTTGATAGATATTATGCCAGACTATTAGAATGTTTTAATAACCATTGTGGAATGCAGGTACCTGAAGACCAAACACATGATTCCCCATATGAGCAGCAGCTAAAAAATGCATTTTTGAAAGGCAGTATTGCACCCATTAGCAGCTTTATTACAAAGCACATGGTAGATCATCGTACAAGCAGATTACAGTCATTACTTGAATATGCAAGACATGCTGAAAGGCATTTTAATAGCAAAAAGAAAAAGCAAACTCAAGTATTTGCAGTAGAAGACGAATCAGAAGTCTTTGTAGTACGAACTGGGAAGAAGGGTAAGAAAAATGCCCAGGGAAACATACAATCTGATAAACGATCAGAGGACTTTGAAGAGAGAAAGAAAAGGGGTGAATGTTTTAAATGCAGAAAAAAGGGACATTTAGCAAGGGATTGCAGGCAAAATAAAAAGGTAACCACAGAAGACAAGGAGGGTGAGGACTGACTATATGGTAGTCAAGAATCACTGGAAAGGAATAAACAAGAAAAGTCAAGTGCAAATGTGATAGAAGGGGTAGAAGACGTGATATAAGAGGTAGAGGATGTGCATGAAATCACAGATAATAAAGAAAATGAAATTTTGGACTTAGCATTATTGAGCCTAGAGCTCTACTTAGCAGACACAAAACCGGAAGTTACACTTCTGGTAGAGGGGAGGGAAGTTAAATTCCTGTGTGACTCAGGGGCTTCACGGACCCTGATACATCCTTCCAAACTACCAGAAAATTCAGAATCACTTGACTACATATTAGTGAAAGCAGCTAATGGACAGCTGTATCGGGAGCCACTCTCCCACAACATAGCGATAACTGACCCAGTTTCAGGGATGACCCAGAAAAGCAAAATTGTTGTTTCTGCAAAATGCCCAGTGAATCTCTTGGGCAGAGACGTAATGCAGATATTTGGCATAGCCGTAGTTCCAACTATGCAGGGTATGGAAGCACAGCGACAGATGGATACTTTTGTAGTGCGACCAGAGGGTGAAACATTTTTTTGGTACAGTCAGGACTTAGTTATGACTGGTCCAGGGGCAGTAACCGAAGAACTGATGAACGTAGCCATCAGTAAATCCCCCTCCTTTGACACTGATAAACAGCATTTGTTGCATTGCACTCTATATTACTGTAGCAAACCAGGACCTGATAAAGAATATGAGCAAGAACTGTTCAGAAACCATGCTAACAGATTAGTATTACAAAATTTGTACTGGGACACAGAAGGAAACCATGTAGTGAGCTGTTCATTGCCCCAGGAATTCCTAGCACTTTACAAATCTAATCGATTACCACATGTGAGTTTAACTAAAGTGGGCAGACCTAGGAGAAAAAGTCACAAGGTGGGAAAAGCAGACAGAGTTAGAACTTTCCGAACAGGGAGTACAAAAGCAGAAACTAAATTGGATAATGCAGACACACCCAGCTGTACACTCACAGGCAAGTGAGGACAGCTGAGTAGCACTCTTACTAGAGGAAGAGGAAAAAGCCTTACGAGACATACCAGAGACTCTCTGGTCAACAGGGAAATCAGATGTAGGACTCATTCGTACAGCAGGACCAGTTACTATCACGCCAAAATCAGCATTTAGACCTCAAAGAGACAGTATCCCTTGAGAAAGGATGCAGAAATAGGAATTAAACCTATAATAGCAGCCTTACTTAAGGAAGGAGTCTTGATAGAATCTCCCGATTCACCATGTAATACACCCTTATTTCCTGTTAGGAAATCAAATGGAGAATGGCATATGGTCCAAGATTTACAAGCTGTAAATGATGCAGTTATACGCAGGGCACCTACGGTGCCAGATCCATACATTTTATTGAATGATTTGAAATCTCAACAAAAGTATTTTTCTGTGGTAGATATTAGCAATGCATTTTTCTCAATACCGATACACCCTGACAGCCAACATTGGTTTGCATTTACATTTCAGGGGAAAAGGTATACATATACGCGACTACCACAGGGATATTGTGAAAGTCCAACAATATTCACACAGGAAATGGCAAGTAACCTGGCGGGAGTTATCCCACCGAAAGGCAGTCAGATTTTACTTTATGTAGATGACATTCTGCTGGCAGCCCCCACCCAGCAAGAATGCAGAGAGGATACCATAGCATTACTACAATTTTTAGGCACTCAAGGACACAAGGTAAACAAAAACAAACTGCAACTTTGGAAAAAAACAGGTCAAATACCTGGGATATGTAATATCCAAAGAAGGCAGAATATTAAATGAAGACAGAAAAACGGCAATATTATAAGCACCTAAACCAGCTACCAAGAAGGAAATGATGCCCTTCCTGGGTACTACTAACTTTTGTCGGAGTTGGATTCCGAACTATGCCTTGGAATCTGCTCCACTGACCAACTTGATATTCAAAAAGCCTATGGCAGCACAAGATTTATTACAGTGGACACCAGAAGCAGAATCAGCTTTCTGCAAATTAAAACAACTGATAGCTTCTTCATTAGTTCTAGAATTACCAAACTATCATAAACGATTTTTTCAAACTGTAGATTGTAAGCAAGGTTATATGACATCAGTGTTAACACAACAGCATGGGGACAAACAACGCCCCATAGCTTACTATTCATCACAGCTAGACCCAGTGGTGCGATCCCTGCCCCACTGTGTACAAGCAGTAGTTGCATGCATTGGCAGTACAGGCTTCAGCCTCAGTAGTATTGTTCCACCCTCTCACATTGAGACTGCCTCATGCAGTCGCGATTATTTTACTGCAAGAAAAAGTAGCATATCTTTCTCCTGCTAGACATCTTTCCTGTATGACTATACTGTTGAGCCAACCTCATATGACAATTGAACGATGCACAACTTTGAATCCGTCAACCTTGCTCCCAACCCCTGCAGATGGCAAACCACACTGCTGTCTGCAGGAGATTGAGCAAAAGACACTACCTAGAAAAGATCTTACAGATGTTCCCTTGGATGATGCCGATGTGACATACTATGTGGACGGCTCGTGCAGGAGGGGTCCTACAGGACATAATCTAGTGGGGTATGCAGTAGTTTCTGATACTGAGATTTTAGAAGCAAAGTCTTTACCACACAACTTATCTGCACAAACAGCAGAATTGATTGCTTTGACAAGGGCATGTACCGTGGCAAAAGGTAAACAAGTGAACATTTTTACTGACAGTCAGTATGCTTTTTCTACTGCACATGTTTTTGCGCAGCAGTGGAAAAATAGAGGAATGATAACATCTACTGGTAAACCAATTAATCATGCACAATTTATTTTAGACTTGTTAGACTGTATTCAGTTACCTCAGAAAGTAGCTATTTGCAAATGCGTAGCTCATACCAAGCAACAGGATAGAATTTCAAAAGGTAATGCGAGGGCTGATACAGCTGCAAAACAAGCAGCTTCAGCTTCAGAAGTATTTCTTTTGAGTGAGGAATTACAACCATCTGAGATTTTAGACTTAGAAATGTTAAAAACAATGCAGACACTTACTACAAATGTAGAAAAAAAGAAGTGGATAAAACGAGGAGCAATCCTTGAGAAGGGACTGTACATCTCCAAAGAAAAGAAACCGACTTTACCATCTAACTTGTTTAGATATGCAGCTTTGTTGAGCCATGGGCAGTGCCATGTCTCAACAGGGGGGATGGTACAGTTAGTGAATCGAGTGTTTACGACGTATGGATTTACAAACTACACAAAAAAATTTTGTGCAGCATGCCATGTTTGTAACAAGCATCATGCACAAGGGGCATTAAAACCTAAGCAAGGGAGTTTCCCTACACCACCGTATCCATTCCATACTATTTGTATGGATTTTATAGAGCTGAACAAATGCGAAAATAAGAAGTACTGCCTTGTCATTATAGATATGTTTTCCAAATGGGTGGAAGCTTTTCCAACTAAAAATCCAGATGCAGCTACTGTTGCAAAAGTCCTCATTAAAGAAATTATTCCTAGATTTGGCATACCGGAAAAGATTTATAGTGACAATGGCACACACTTTGTAAATCAAACTATACAACAACTTAGCTGTTATTTCGGGATTTCTCTGAAAAATCATTGCGCATACCACCCCCAATCTGCAGGATTAGTAGAGAGGCACAATGGGGTTTTGAAAAACAAACTTAGAAAATTGATTAGTGAGACATAAAAGAACTGGGTGCACTGTCTACCTCTGGCACTGTTGAGCATGAGAACTGTTCCAAATGTAAAAGGGTTAACTCCTTTTGAAATACTGTTCGGGAGGGCATATTATACACCTCAATGGAAACCTCTCATGCCTGCAGAGCAGGAGGCTAACAGTTCACTTGCAGAGTATATGAGGTGATTTTTGAATAACAAACTTTTGCAGTTAAATTCAGTTTCAGATAAAGAACAAACCAGACCATCAGAAGCAGCAATAGCCCCAGGCACGTGGGTCTGGGTGAAGGTCGTGAAGAAAAAGAACTGGAGTTCTCCAAAGTGGGAAGGACCGTACCAGGTACTACTGTCGACACCCACTGCAGTCAAGATTGCAGAGCGAGCGTCCTGGATTCATCTGACACACTGTAAACTGGTTACGAACTTTAAACTGGACAAAAACCTTGTTACTGTTGTACAGCGAGAACAAAATGACCAGGTATAGAGTAAATAGAGATGCAGAACAACCTCAGAAAATTTGCATGTTTATTCTGATAGCTATACTGATAACATTGATCTTTTTGCTGTGGCCTTTCCTTTTCCCAGCCACAAGAGTTGAACTGATCAAACGTGATGCATTACTCATAGACTGGCATCCAAACTTTAACACTTACCAAGCAATTAAATATGTGTATGCTGAGACTTTTAATGTTTCGAACTGCTGGATTTGTACAGCTATACCAACAGCATACGGGGGATTATTAATGACTGCTGTCCCCCTAGGGGTCAATGAGACCTGGGAAAACTTGATTTTTGATACTACACCTGTGAAATCACAAGACAAAATAGCATTGTACCTACCTGTTACACAAAAAGGGATTGTATGTTTTTACAAGAATTACACTATTCAGGTGGGTTGGAGCAATTGCAATGTGACTGTTTCTTATAAATGTTATATTAAAGCCAGTAAGACTAAAACTATTTGTGATACAAACTATGATGCAGATTTTGCGAAAATGCATAGAAATGTTGATGAGATACAACATAATCCTGTTCTTTTAAAGCAGCTTTCTATTATTGATAAGAAAATGTTTCATGCAGGGCAAGCTTATATCAATACTAAAGTAGAGAATTGTTATTTTGTTTGTGGGAAAAAAAAGCATATAAATGGCTACCTGAGAATTGGTCCGGTATACAGGTTGTCTCTTTGATCACTATTTTAAGTTTGAAAATGACATTTTTCTTCAGGTTAGGGGAATGGCAATGGGAGCTCCTACTTATGCTATTCTTTATATGTTTTTTGTTTGAGAAAAAATTCATTTATAGTACAAAATTTTACAAAGAACATGTTGTGTTGTTCAGGAGATACATTGATAATCTTATTTTTTGTGTAAGGGTGGCCCACAGGAGTTTGAAATACTTTTCTTCAAACTTAAATTCTAATGAGCACAAGCTCAGTTTTTCTATGGTAAAAGGTGAATCCAAAATTGACATTTTGGATGTTGAATTTTATGTGGATTCGGATAAGAACATTCAGTTTAAGCCTCATAGGAAAGCTACTGCTGTGAACAATTTTTTGTGCATGCAGATAGCATGCATCTTCCCCATCTCCTTAATTCCTTGCTTATTGGTGAATTTAAGCGCATTGCCTGATACACCTCTGAAGAGGGTTGTAAGATGGAATTTCTTTTGGAGGCTAAAAAGAGGCTCCGTGCAAGAGGGTATAGTGAAGATGTTTTGCAACATGCCTTGGATGTAGTTTTAAAAGGAAAATATGGAACTAAAAGTATGAGAATTAGTTATTGTAATATTGTGTGAGGTGAGGTTGAGGTGAAGGATCTCTTTTTCGTATCTAAATTCTCTCGTTTCTCTGAAAAAATGAGAAAAATGATTTTAGATTTGTGGCATGTTGTATGTGAGGATGTCAATGTGGGGTCCTAGATTTATCAAATTCTCCTATGGGCGCTATGCCAATCTGAAGGAACTCTCAAATATGGGATGTTTTAGTGTTTCACAGGAACTTTCTGAAGTGTCTGTTTGTGGACATTTTAAAGTTTGTGCTCATGTAAGAAATATTTTGGGAAGCTTTATTAATGGCAAAAGACTTGTGTATAAGGGCAGATTTAATTGTCACTCGTGGTGTAGTTTTTGCGATAGGTTGTGGTTGCACGGATATTAAGTGGTACATTGGGCAAACCAAAGAGAGCCATTAAAGCTAGGGTCATGGAACATTTGAAAGACTCCAGTCCACCGTTTAAGGCAAAATGGTCTTTTATAACAAACACAGATGAGCGCTCATCTGTGTTTGTTATAAAAGACAATTTTGCCTTAAACGGTGGCCTGGATCCTTTTTTATACTTTTCATATTTTTTATACTTTTCCAATAACATTTGAAAGACATTCGGAACAGAAACATGAAAAGTCCAGTTGCAGAACATTTTGTTAATGTGCATGAAGGGAACGTATCTTGTTTTTTCTTTTCTGTTCCTGCCCAGAAGTTATTGAACAGGGGGGAGATACAGTTAGGAAATTATTGGAACTAGAATGCAAATTCATTTAAATTATAGAACATTGTCACCCAGGGGTCTTAATTTGGATGTTAATCTAGTGTATTAGGCAAGCCTGCTTACTATGTAAAACAGTTTGGATAAATTTGTTATTCAAAAAACTTTAATAATTATTTAAAAATATTTAAAGTATATTTTATGTAATATTTACAATTTAAATATTTTTTTCATGATGTGTTTAAATTTGTATGTCTAAATTTATATGGGAAAATGTGGTATATCTCACTTTAAATTAATTTAGCTTAATTGAAATTAAATCAAATTAATTGGTTGTTAAGGGATTTGATATATTTAAAAAAAGTGGCCGTGTTTGATGTATTGTATCCGTTGAAGGCGAAATGCCAATGTACCAGTTACACGCTCTGAAGTAAAGGATTTTATAGCCCATTTTCTGCTCCTGTGGTGTTTTTTCAGTGACTCTTTGATAACCTCAAACATTTGCAGATGTAGCTGTCTCTAAATGATCTATATACCTGAATAAGATCTCCTGTTAAATGTTTATATGATACCATAAAAGTGCAGATATTTTTATTTTTCATATTAAATTAAACATTCAGATCCATAGATACCCTTGGTGTATTTCCCCTGTACTCTTCTCAATTTACTTATGCTAGTTAGAAGATATCAAGAAAATATGGCAGGAATATACAAAAGAACTATGCAAAAAGGACTCCAACATCATTGAAACATGCGATGATGTGTTTGTTCTCTGATCTAGAGCCTGACATCCTGCAGTGTGAAGTCAAACTGGTCCTACAAAGTCTTGTTAATGACAAGGCTTTAGGAAGTGATGGAATTCCACATAAATAGTTTAAAATCTTGAAAAATGATGCAGATACAGTGTTACATGGAATTTGCCAATAAATTTGGAAAAAAGGATAGCGGCCATTGGATTAGAAAAGGTCGATTTATATTCCAGTCCCTAAAAGGGGAATTTATGGCAGAGTTATAGCTGTAAAGGCTGTGACCAGTTTTGGACTTGGGCTTATATATTTGTAGCATGTTTTGGTCAGAGCTGTGGAGAGTCCTAGTTGGGGAGTATTTAATGATATCAGGAGTTAGGCTGGGACAGAAAGATTGCTGGTAAAGAATTGAATGAATTATCTATAGTTGAAAGAGGAGTAGCTGGTGTTGGGGTAGTTCCAGCCAGTCTAATTGTCTAAGAGAAAGACAGTGGTAAGACCTATAAGTATGGTGTGCAACGAATCTAGCCACCTTGTTGTAGGCTGATTCAAACTTAGCTATGAGTGTAGAGTTCAGATTAGTAAAAATATGACAGCTATACATTAGGCTAGGAAGAAGGTAGGAATGAGAGAGACTTATTCTTGCATTGCTAGTTAAGAACTTTTTGTTGCGGTAAAGGAGACCAATTTTTTGATGTGTCTTTTTAATGCAGTCATACAGGTGTAAATCAAACTTTAGTTTGTCATCAATTGTTACACCTAGAAGTTTAGTGCTAGTTTTAACAGTGATAGATGTATTATTGAGGGACAGTAGAGTAAAAGTAGATTTGAGATTAGTGAAGTTTTTGGGGAGAAAGAGTAAGAGTTTAGTCTTCTTAGGGGCAAGAATTAGTAGGTAGTCACAGAGCCAGGATTCAATGGAGTTAAAGCATGCTTGAGTAACAGTATGGAGGTCGGAGGGGGTGTCTGAGTTGGTGATGACTGTAGAGTCATCTGCATATTGTATAAGGGATGACTGGGGACAAGAGGTATTTAGAAGATTTGTGAAGATATTAAAGAGTAGTGGGCCAAGGATAGATCCCTGAGGAACTCCCATTTTCACAGGGAGGGGAGGGGAGAGTACTGAGAGCCATTTCACAGATTGTAGATGATCAGAGAGGTACATAGAGAACCAGGTAATAGTAGAAGAAGAAAAATTAAGATTTGATAGTTTGGTCAGGAGAAGACACTGTATCAAATGCCTTTGAGAGGTACATGAATAAGCAAGAGACCGGTTTGCTGTTATCACAGGCCTGAGAGATTGTATTTATGAAAGATATTAGTGCAGTCGTGGTGCTATGTTTAGGGCGAAAGCCATGCTGGGTAGGTGTAAGAAGGTTTTCCTGAAAGAGGTATTTCATGAGGATATCTTCAAACACACCTACTTGCTGGCTTCCTTTTCCACCCTCCCAGTCAAGGTAAACCTTAGCCAAAGGTGTTTGGAATGGGGTTCCTCCTAAAGCTCTGACTGGAGTAGACTGCCCAGGCAAGTAGTACTCCTCTGTAACCATTGAAAGCTTCACAATGGCTATGTGACAGACTGAGTCTCTCTTAGCACTGGTCTTTTTGCCATTCACTAAGATAGGATATAACTTCTTGTGGTAGTTTGGTACCCTTGTTGTCTCAAGACAACCTACTGTTGACATTTTGTCATTCCCACTTACTGGCTCTCCCAACTTTTGTTATCCACCTTGCCTCCATGGACATCTATATGCCACATGGCCCCACTGGTTCCATTTAAAACATTTAACCCTAGATCCTGGACATGTACCTGGACTAGTGGCTTCTCCTGCTACTGGCATATTCTGCTGAGGCAGTCTGGGCTGCCCACCATGGGTTCCCTTAGACCCATGAACAGCACTGGGTGTCCCTTTCCTGTGCAGGGATGCGGTGCTTGCTAGGTATAGGTCTCCCTTCTTCCCCATCTCATCTGAAGTAGCACA
Source organism: Protopterus annectens (assembly GCF_019279795.1). Taxonomy (NCBI): domain Eukaryota; kingdom Metazoa; phylum Chordata; order Ceratodontiformes; family Protopteridae; genus Protopterus; species Protopterus annectens. The sequence continues at coordinate 11,309,293 of NC_056735.1, forward strand.
TTGTCTATCAGCTAACCAGATCCTCATGTCCTCAGGCAAAGTGCTAAAGTCTTGTTCCCTCACCAAAAGGTCTACCATCCCTTCAAAAGTGGTGACCTGACATCCATTCATACACCTATTAAAATAAGTGCTCAGTTCAGCAACATATTCACACATACTTTCATCTACCTTGTGTCCATGCTCATGAAACCTTTTCCTATAAGCTTCAGGTGTTAGCTTAAAAAATTCTAGCAAATTGGAGTGGCTTTTACAGTATCACCAAATACATGCAAGTACTCTCAGAGCTTAAATTATCTCTACACAAAACAGTCACAGTTAAAAGGTTTAAAATATTTAATAATAAATAATAAAAACACAAGACAATACTCAGTTCAACATAGTGACATTAGAGAGTTCAGAAATCACAGGAAATACTTTAACTAAATATTGTAGGATAGTCTGGCATAAATATAGAAAACAGCTAGACTAATCTTGCTATTTATATCTATCTCTAAGAGAAATACTAAGATCTAGATAACTTACTTATAGAGCAAGCAAATACAGATGAGAAGTACTGGTGATGTTGTCAGTTCTGAAGACAGATAATGCAATCTCTTTCACTCTGAGATAGACTTAAACTTATAATACACATTACTGCTGAGTCATTTCAGATTACATCATTCTTGACACTTCTCTGGTTTAGTTCCCAGACTAACATAACTCAAAATTTAACATCTCTTTTTTGATTTGCACTTGCCAGGAAGCCACAGCAATAAAAGACACTTTAAATGTGAAACCTAGTAATTATCTCTGTCTTAGAACAATAGAAAGAATTTCCAGCTGCAGACATCCTGTCTCCAGGATTGAGATTACACACAGTTGTAAATTCTTTACTTATCAGCTTTCTTCCAGCAGAGTGCACTGTGGTTACATTTTGGAGCTCAGAACATAACACAGTTTTCTTACATTTGTCAAACAAGCCTGTGGATCATATTAATATGTACAATGACATAGAAGTATTTCCAAAATTCTAAATAGCTGGGCTGGCAGCCTTCACAATGGGCTCACTAGAAAACACACTTATACTACACAATGCAAAGACAGGGCTCACTAGAGAAAATACCAATACTACATAATCTGAAGACAAGGTTTGCTAGCAAAAACACTGATACTACATAATGTGAAGACAGGGCTCACTAGAGAAAACATTGGTACTACATAATGTGAAGACAGGGCTCGTTAGAGAAAACACTGATACTACATAATGTGAAGACAAGGCTCATCAGAGAACACACTGATACTACATAATATGACAACAGGGCTCACTAGCAAAAACACTGATACTACATAATGTGAAGACAGGGCTCACTAGAGAAAACACTGATACTACATAATGTGAAAACAGAGCTAACTAGAGGAAACACTGGTACTACACAATGCAAAGAGAGGGCTAGCTAGAGAAAACACTGATATTACACAATGCAAAGACAAGGGCTCGCTGGAGAACATACTTATACTACACAAGGCAAAGACAGGACTCACTAGAGAAAATACCAATATTACATAATGTGAAGTCAGGGCTCACTACAGAAAACACTGATACTACACAATGCAAAGACAGGGTTAGCTAGAGAAAACACTAATGCTACGTAATGTGAAGACATGCTCACTAGAGAACACACTTATACTAAACAATGTGAAGGCCAGGCTCACTAGAGAAAATACCAATGCTGTATAATGTGATGACAGGGCTTGCTAGAGAAATCATTGATAATGGGAAAGATCAAAAGCAGAAGAAGATGGGGAAAGGTGAATGGATGCCATTACTGAAGCAATGAATACAAATTTGCAGGAACTAAAACAAACAGATTTTACAGACAAGCCTGGCATGCTAAAGTCCTCGAGTCACAAAGAGTCAGGCTAGACTAAACAACATGAACAGCTTTCTTACAAGGTTTTCCCCTTATTATTATTATTATTATTATTATTATCATCATTTCATACTCAAGTTTGGGTTTAGTCTCACTTATAATCAACAGCTTTATCATTTCTGATCTTGTAGACTTTATACATCTTTTTTATACAGCCTATAATTTTATAGCCATCATCAACTAATTGGTTTATATGATCAGAAAAACATAAAGTCAAGTCATCCCATATATTCAGGCCCTTAAATAAATTTACAGTTTCAATCACTGTGCTGTATTAAATATTTACCCATTCATTCTAGGTCTCTCACATGTCATATATTTGCATTCCAATATATTTATCAGCGTGTTTTTCTAGTGTGCCCAAATGGTCAGTTTAGTCAAGTTCTTTTGCAGGGAGGCCTTTGCTATATCAGATATAATCATGTTTCCCATTTTTAAGTAATCTGCTATACAGACTATAGGCACCTGAAATGAAAAACATAGATGTGAAAGATACAACCTTAAATAATTATTGTCCTAGAATAGAGACCTGTGGAACATCTTTACTTGTAACCCATAATTTTACCTGCTCCATTGCTGTAAGATGCTATTTGTAAGCCATGTAGCTATCCAGTTTCTCAAGATTACATTAATACCTAGTTGCTCTAATTTATTGATTAGTGTTTAGTGTTATGTCAAAGGCAAGTCTATATAAATGTTGTCACAACACACTTTTTCATTTATAACTTTGATTATATTATAATAGAACATCATGTTACAGGTAGTTATAGATCTATTTTCAACATGGACATGCTGAACTATGGTTTCAAGTACCAGCCTTTCCAGTTCTGACAGTAATTTATCCAAAATAGCCTTCTCTATTATTTTTCCACAGCAACAAATTTGTATTTATGGGTCTCTATGACTCTGGATTTGTCCTTTTCCCCTTTCCTTAAAGATGGGTTTAACAAGTGCATGTGTCCAATCTTGGGGAACCTCCCCTTATTTAAATGACCTAGTGAATAAAAGATACAGTGTTACTGTAAGTTCATGCTGAAGTGTTCTCAGGTCATTGTTACTAATTCTGTCTCCTCCCTGTGCTTTGTTTGGGTCCAGTTTGCATACTACTTTTCCAGCATAATCCATTTTAATTTTAATATCTGGAACTACCTGGATGATACTAACATAATTTAATGCCTTCTTTTTGGAGCCAAATTGTTTTACTTAAGAGTTTTTAAATATATCTATAACTGATGCATTTATGAATAAATTTTAGAATCTATGCAGTTTATTGATTTGTACAGTACGTCTTTACTAATACCATATGCTATATTTTGTATAAAATGGTTTCCTGTTATGCTCACTGTCCTTATGCAAATTTTCTTCAAAGTTTTCCTGATCTTGCTTCACACTATGTTTAATTTGACAGACCAGTTTCATTTATTTCAGTTTCCAAAGTCATTTTCATTTCTTATATTTTTATCTTTCATTTTAATTAGATATCTTGATCTTATGGAAATATATCCTCCAGACCTTGTGTACCTAGATCCTAATGGTACACTTTTTTGATTTTTGCATTCAAAGAATTTCCTTTTCAAAACTTGCCACATTCCTTCTGCTACCTTTCCACTGAATGCATCACTCCAATTAGTTTTACATACTGTTTGGCTTCTGTGTAGTCTGTTATTAATCTTCTGTGCATTAGCTTAGATTTCTGTTTGGCAGAATCGTCTACTAGTAGTTTAGCAATTTGTGGCACTTGCAGAGCTGTGTGCACCATGCCACTTATGTCAGTGGCACTGTAGATCATGCCACATATGCCAGTGCCATATGCAGAGCTGTGTGCACCATGCCATGTATGTCAATGGCACTGTAGACCATGCCACATATGCCAGTGACATATGCAGAACTGTGTGAACTATGCCACGAATGCCAGTGACACTCTCATTATAAGTGGTAAACACGTTCTTCAATACTGCAGTGACTTGCGTTCTCCTGTATTTCTATCAGTTGCAACTGCCACTGTTGTAGTTGGTATATCCTGCCCATCAATAGCCAGCTAAAGAGTGCTAGTCCATGTTTCTTAAGTTAGGCCACTTTCTTCCTCTCCATCGTCCATGGTAAACACAAAGGTATTTACAATAATGCACTGTGGGTGTACAAAATGTAAAGACATGCAGAAAGGTGTGGGTTAACAAAATTATAATGCACACAATATATGACACAACATGCACTATAGTTTGTAGAACATAGCATGCTTAATTGTAGAACTGGATGGACCTGGTGGTATTCAGAAAGGCAAATGGGACAAGGATCACGGCTGATAATGAAAAGACAATACTTACTTTGCAAAGCATCCATCTTGCAGAACACATGCTGTGAAGTTATTGCTTATGCACTTGGCTTTGGGTCAACAAACAGCCACAGCATAAGCTCTTCACTGTCAGGTGACATAAATCTGATGTAATTAAGGTAGTTGATCTTACAATATGGAAACTCCCATGCAATATCTCTCCACTGTTCACTTATTCTGAAGTAGATATATACACTCAGTACATATAAGCACATAAACTTACAGCCAGTACCAGTAGACACTCCAGCTCTATACTGATCTTCAAGAATGAGGTCTTCTTTTGATGATAAAACTTGACTGTCTTTACCATCAGCAGCTGTGTGGGCAGTGACTAGTGTCCATCAGCAGTCATACAGTCAGTGATTCATTCACATCAGAAGCTGTGCAGTGAATCACCAGTGCACATCAGACATGCAGTCATTGACCATGCCCATCAGTAGCTGGGCAGTCAGTGACCACTGCCCAGTGTCATGTCCTAGCTCTGTCCTACCTGTAGTTGAGCTTTGTATGTTAGGCTTGCACTATTTGTGAATGGCCACCAACACCATGGATATCAGCAGTCATCTTTGTTCACATACGTTAATGTCATGCATGCATGCCACCATAACCAAAGAGGTGAGTGCCAACAAAATCAGCTGCGTTCAGGGCAGCTGTTTATTCCTCTTTGACAAATGTAATTTCTTTTGTATGCATCCTGTGCTGCTTAATGAATTTTGTGAAGCTGAGCCAAGCTACCCTATGTAAAGTCAAAATAATGACTATATGAATCTTTTTTCCATTTATAGGTATAGCACACTAGGGATTCCAGCCATAGACTAATCTCTGTGTACTTTGGGAATCTGGGAAATGATGTAGCAACTAATGAAATGATGTTTGCTAGATCTTTCCACCTTTGTTTAACTACAACTGCAATAGTATAACTGTTTAACTACAAATACTGGCAACAAAAGTGCTGCTTTGGCATAGAAGAGTTCAGAAAAAGGACTCAGTATTAATTTTACCAAATCCAAATCAATAACTTTGAGACCGAGTGAAATGGCTCTGCAAAAATCTCAAGAAAATAGGCAGCCATATCCCCAAAGGGAGACATTTTATAAATGTTTAAACAGTTTAAATACCTTGAGGTAAACCTGGACTTAAACCTCATCTTCACCGGACATCATGATAGAACCCTGTCTGCAGTCCTTATCCAAAGGTTGCTGTTGGATAAAGGAACTGTGCACTGCACTTCTTAAAGCAGTATATATACCCAAAAACTGAGTATGCATTAAGAAAAGGAAGTGCAACCTCTCTAACATTCAAAGACTGCAAATTGTTACACCTACATATAAAACAATGTCCCTCATGTACCAGATCTCTAATTTACAGACCATATCATGAGCCCTGTAATGTACACTTCTTATGAAGAATAGCCAGAAACACCCATAATGAAGAGACAGGCAAGAGTTCAATTCACATCAATGGAAGCCAGATGTCACATGACATGTATCTTCATAAAGTTGACACCCCCTGCATATAGTTTACAGCTTTCTTTCTTTAGGTGAATATTATTAATAAATAATATGTAAATTATGTAGTTATTGATAATGAATTTAAAAACAAAAACAAACAAGAAATTACATTTACATGAGTCATGCATTTACAAAATATGCACTAGAAGCTTAAATATACAAAAAATATAGCAGTTTTTGTTTGTTAATATTTTGAAGAATCAGCGCTGTTTCTACATTAGTTAAGCCAGAATGAAGTAACAGTGTTTTAAGAAGTTTGTAGTAGCTTCAATGCTGAGGTGAATAGTAGTGTTTGAAAACTTACCATGCTCAGTAATACTAGAAGTAGTAGATATTACAACATTAAGAATTTTAGGACTAAAGCTCCCTGGCATAGAAAGTAAAATATCAAGGAAGCCATTTAGTGACTGAAAATACTGTAAAGTAATTTTGCTGAAAGCCATTAGAGAAGTTTGCACTTTTCCCCAACTGTTGTGTGACTTTGGAGTTAGTATTTATACATTTTTGGGTTGTGGTTATATCTTCCCATATGGTGAATTCAGGAGGGCTTGTTACCCTGCAAAATCGCATACTGATTCATCCTCAGCATGGATGCATCTGAGATCCAGGATCCCCTTAGATAACAAACTTTACACTCTCCACACCTGATCCATCTTCAGAAAGGATGCATCTAAGATCCAGGATCTCCTTGGATGACATAGTTTGAACTCACCACACCTGATCCATCTTCAGCATGGATGCATCTAAGATCCAGGATCTCCTTGGATGACATAATTTATACTCTCCATACCTGACCCATCTTCAGCATGGATGCATCTAAGATCCAGGATCTCATTGGATTACAAAGTTTACAGTCTACACACCTGACCCATCTTCAGCATGGATGCATCTAAGATCCAGCATATCCTTGGATGGCATAGCTTAAACTCACCACACCTGATCCATCTTCAGCATGGATGCATCTAAGATCCAGGATCTGGTTGGATGACATAGCTTAAATTCACCACACCCGATCCGTCTTCAGCATGGATGCATCTAAGACCCAAGATCTCATTGGATGACATAGTTTATTCTCTCCACAGCTGATCTATCTTCGGCATGGATGCATCTAAAATCCAGGATCTCTTTGGATAACATAGTTTACACTCTCCACAGCTGACCCATCTTCAGCATGGCCACATCTAAGATCCAAGATCTCCTTGGATGACATTGTTCACACTCTGCATGCTTGACCCATCCTCAACATGGATGCATCTAAGATCCAGGATTTCCTTGGATGACATAGCTTAAACTTACCACACCTGATCCATCTTCAGCATGGATGTATCTAAGATCCAACATCTCCATGGATGACATAGTTTACACCCTCCACACCTGATCCATTTTCAGCATGGATGCAGCTAATATCCAGGATCTCCTTGGATGGCATAGTTTGCACTCTCCACAGCTGATCCATCTTCAGCATGGATGCATCTAAGATCCATGATCTCCTTGGATGACATAGTTTACATTCTGCATGCCTGATTCATCCTCAGCATGGATACATCTAAGATCCAAGATCTCCTTAGATAAAGTTTACACTCTCCACATCTGATCCATCTTCAGTAAGGCTGCATCTAAGATCCAGGATCTCCTTGGATGATATAGTTTGAACTCACCACACCTGATCCCTCTTCAGCATTGATGCATCTAAGATCCAGGATCTCCTTGGATGACATAGTTTATATTCTCCACACCTGACCCATCTTCAGCATGGATGCATCTACGATCCAGGATCTCCTTGGATGACATAGCTTAAACTTACCACACCTGATTCATCTTCAGCATGGATGCATCTAAGATCCAGGATCTGCTTGGATGACATAGCTTAAACTCACCACACCTGATCCATCTTCAGCATAGATGCATCTAAGAACCAGGATCTCCTTGGATGACATAGTTTACACTCTACACAGCTGATCCATCATCAGCATGGCTGCATCTAAGATCCAGGATCTCTTTGGATGACATAGTTTACACTATCCACAGCTGACCCATCTTCAGCATGGATGCATCTAAGATCCAAGATCTCCTTTCATGACATTGTTCACACTCTGTGTGCCTGATACATCCTCAGCATGGATACATCAAAGATCCAAATTCTCCTTGGATAACAAAGTTTACACTCTCCACACCTGATCCATCTTCAGCATGGATGCATCTAAGTTCCAAGATCTCCTTGGTTGACACAGTTTACACTCTTCACAACTGATCCATCTTCTATATGCATGCATATAAGCTCCAGGATCTCCTTGGATGACATAGTTTACACCCTCCACACCTGATCCATCTTCAGCATCGATTCATCTACGTTCCAAGATCTCCTTAAGTTACATATTTTACACTCTCCGCAGCTGACCCATCTTCAGCATGGATGCATCTAAGATCCAGGATCTTCTTGGATGACATACTTTACATTCTCCACACCTGATCCATCTTCAGTATGGATGCATCCAAGATCCAGGATCTACTTGGATGACACTGTTCACACTCTGCATGCCTGATCCATCCTCAGCATGGATGCATCTAAGATCCAGGATGTCTGGGATGACATAGTTTACACACTCCATGCCTGATCCATCTTCAGCGTCGATGCATCTAAGATCTAGGATCTCCTTGGATGACATAGGTTACACTCTCCACACCTGATCCATCTTCAGCACGGATGCATCTATGATCCAGGATCTTCTTGGATGACATAGATTACACTCTCCACACCTGATCCATTTTCAGCATGGATGCATCTAAGATTCAGGCTCTCCTTCCTTGGATGACATAGTTCATACTTTGCATGCCCTAAAGCTTCATTGCCAAGATCAGGAACAAACAACAGATCTCAGGCTCTTGGAGGCTGTCATTGTCATTCTTCTGAGGATGACTAATGTGATACATTAGAGGTTGTGCCTGTAGTAAGACAATGAACACTTGTTCTGATTGACATTATGGTCAAGGAGATAGCTCAAGGAGTCATAGGGTCAGGATTCTTTTAACGAGCTATTAGGTATACTCATAGTCATGGGAATGCCACATGGAATTAGAGTGGGCTATAACTTTTCTGCATCAATGTTTCTTATGCATAGTGCTTGATATGTAGCCACAGCACATACATGCTTAGCTGTTGCTGTTGCTAGTGTGTGTGTGTGTGTGTGTGTGTGTGTGTGTGTGTGTGTGTGTGTGTGTGTGTGTGTGTATGTGTGTGTGCTCATTCACCTATGTGTGACAAGAGTGTGTTACTTTGTGCTATGCAGTCCTGTTAGGGTTTAATGTAACATCTCAGACCGTAATGTTCACATTATGTTTGTTCTAGTAGTTGGTAGTTTATCACAGAAGATTAAAGCTGCGTGCTGTAACAAGATTTAGTTTGTAGTTCAGAGTTTGATTCCTTTTATCTTTGCTTGTAAAGTGTATGACTGAATGGCAGTTAACCAGACATGCCCTCAGATTACTTATTAATGCAGACAAATATCTGCGTAATAAGTATTTGGCCTGTTGCTATTTGCTGCCATAGTGATCCCTACTGTTTGCATTAAGTGGATTCTGCTCAGTACAGTGTTAATTAATACATTGTTCTTTAACTTTTTACACTTGTATCTAGTGACATATTGCATGACAAATTAGATCAAATTGTCACATACAACAGACCACAGTATTGTATGCTGTATGCCTTTACATATTTCCTAAATTGTGTCCTTGTCCTTTCTTCCTCTATGCTTCGGCACCGTACTGCGCCTATTTCACTCCTGTTTGCCATATTGCATCATTATGTAGGTTTTTGACAAAGTAATATTGAGAAACAGTCAGTTATATACACAGCAAATTATAATCCTAAGGGCATTTCTGTATAATAACTTTCATTTTAGCAGACCTTTTTTATCATATTATATGCAGCATTTACACAATAAAAACATTGTAAAATCAAAGCAAAAGCTCACTGTGATAATGTGATAACATGTCATTGTGCAGAAAGGTTGACACGGACATCATCGACCCCAAATGCTCAACGCACATACCGATCCGCAAAGGATAAAAAAACAGTGTTTTTACAAGGGGCAAACCCCACTGTACTACTCACACCCCTTCTCATTATCTATACCAACTCTGAGATTGCTCACAGTGGGGAAAGGGCAAATTCCCTGATCTCCACTGTGCCACAACTGCAGCACAAGAAAGCTGGTAAGGTTCACAAACTGATTTTCGATCAGCTGTCCAATCTTTCTTACTTTTGACAAAAGGGCACATTCAATGGAACATCATGCTGCCAAATTACGGATATCAATTCAGCACAACTAAATATCTATAATTTCAAGCTGTTAATTATCGTCTTGTTCTGCCTCAAAGATTTGGTATGTTAAACATACAACACCCTTCTGGAAAAGCACTATTAATATTTTAGGAAGAAGATCAAAGTAACTAATCATTCATAGGTTCATAGATTAGTACTAGGCTAACTGCCCTTGCGAGCCATTTTAAGCCTAGCCAATTATTCCCTGTGAGATTCAAACCCTGTACCTTGTGTTTGTAAGGCAAACACCTTAACCATTAGGTCACCCTCCCATATTTTAAGAAATGTGAAAGTGGGTGTAAGAATTCACTTAATTACCTCATTTTTGTGCTAACTAGACATGCTGTAGTTGGGTTGGGCAATCTAAATTGGCCATAGGCGTGAGTCCGTGCATGTGTGTGCCTTCTGTGGAAGGTTGGGCACCAGGCTGGCAACTCAACACTGTAAAACTCGACTGCCAATCATGAGCAGACAGGTGATCCGCTGTGGCGACCCCTAATTGGGAAAAACCGAAAGAAGAAGAAGAAGTCATCTACACTTTCAGTTTACTCTGACACTTTAGCTCCACTTGTTTTCCATAAAGAATTCCACCAGTTGTACTGTACGAGTAGCTCTACTACAAGTAGCAAAGAAACTTTTTGTCCAGATCCTTTCTTTTGATCTCAGGTCCTAACTGACTGCTTCTCAAATAACATTATATGTATTCTGTATCAAATATGCGTGTGCTGGTGTGTGTGTATTTATAAGTGTAATTGTGTGTGTGTGTGTGTGTGTGTGTGTGTGTGTGTGTGTGCACATATGTGCGCATGGGTGCATGTGTGTGTGTGTTTGTATGTGCATGTGCATGTGTTTGTGTGTGTATGTGCACATGCATATGTGTGTGTGTGTGTGTGTGTGTGTGCGCGCGCGTGCATGTGTTTGTGTGTGTATGTGCGCATGCATGCATGTGTGTGTGTGTGTGTGTGTGTGTGTGTGTGTGTGTGTGTGTGTGTGTGTCTGTGTGCGCATGCATGTGTGTGTGCATGTGCACATGCATGTGTGTGTGTGTGTGTGTGTGTGTGTGTGTGTGTGTGTGTGTCTGTGTAGAAGTCTCTCTTTACAGGGAGCATGTGTCTTTTAAGAGCCATCATACTAGGTGTCCAATAGTGAAATTTGCACCTTCAGTGATGTGAACCATGGTGAATCAGCAGGATCAGATTTTTACATCATGTGGCTTTATTCTGGCTCCATGAGCAGCACATCACTGCAGGAAACTTGTGCACATGTCTGCTTCTATGCACATGCTCCCTACGCTAAAATAAGTACTGATGCCCAGCTGTAGTAATGTCCGTTGTTAGGAACTAATTTCTGGGCTGTGCTGCATAACACACCTGTGGCAGATTCATCCCATAATCACCCTGCAATGAAGAAGAACTGTTTTCAGTCACTCTCAGTCCTCTACCTGCACAGCCACTAATAATTCCAAGTTGTTAATGATTCAGGTTAATGCTCTTCTCCTGTGATACTGGGATGGCCTGGAAGCCAGCAAAGATCTTTTATAGCCTACATTTTCAAAATAAGCACTAGCCTCAAACTTAATAAATAAAATAAATTACTGGAAATGAGTACTTTACAGCTGTATTTAGCACTGCATATACTTTCTCCCATAATCAGATAAACACGTTTTTTGGCAAGTATAATGCCCAATGACCAAGCTTAGCTCTGTGGTGAACCATACTCTGGCTTGCAGTGTCTAACACCCCCTGATCTGATTTTTTTGTGAGCTGTCACACGAGTTAAACTCTAAATAATCAGCATGCAATTTCTCAGTTTGCAACAGCTCAATCCCAACAGCACTGTTTATTACATTCGATATAATGGAGCACCTTAAAATAAGTCCTGTTCCACCACTTTGGCGGAAAGTCCCCTCAAACCCTTCAAACCTCTATATATCAACTCCATGGTCACACAACACTGGAGACACAAAGTGCACAGTGGCCCTGGGCAAAGCACTTGTTTTGCTCCAACATAAATTCGCAAATGATTTCCAAGATATTCTGCTCCAGGAAAACAATGTTACTGCATAACAGTCCACATTAAGATCACAGAGATCCTGCAGTGCACAGTGGAATTTAATCTAATCAGCATTTAAGTTTTACCTAACTTAATAGGATAATAATAGTATGTAACTCCACTTGTAAAGTATGCAAGATTTATGCATTTAGTCTTCTGTTTCCTGTCTGTACTGGTTTCTGCAGTCTCGCTGTGCACCATTTTGGATTTCTATGAAACCATTCATTATTTTCTTTTGGAATTTGTTGCAGCAGCTTAAACATCTAATGGCTCATTGCAGAAAGCATTGCCACTGTTGGCTGATATTCACATATAAGTGGATAGCAATGGCAAAAACTGTCATGGCTTAGTGGTTCAGTACTGTGATTATGGTGCACAGTATCCTGGGTTTGAGGCCTGTCATTGCTTTAACCCAGAGGCTCCCTTCACTCTGGAATAAAATCCCAGTCCAGGTTAGGCAGAGTCCCTCATTGACTCTCTTCAAGAGGAATCTTGATGAGTGGATGGGAGATCGTAGGTTTACCCCGGGTATCACTTCTGTGTCACTGTTAGACAGAGGCACAGTATACTAACCTCGAAAAAGGGCATAGCAAAATTAATTTAAAATGGGTGGCGAAAGCCAAACACACTCTGGCTAGGCTTATAAATGCCCTAGGGCAGATAGCCTAGTATGAACCTATGAATAATGGGAATCTTGTACCTACTGTTGAAATACTGAAATCAGACATAATGATTTGCAAAAGCAAATCATTTTTATCTTGCCTGTTGCTGAAACATCTGCTCATAAACGTGAGGGTATCAAAAATCAAAGGGATTCAGTAAAAAAACAAAATCTACTCACTGTCTCTAAAAAAAAAACTCAGAAAAAGCACCTATTTGTGGCTCTGCATTCTAAGATAAAAGGACAGATATGCCAGATGGAATAGGCAAGGCAAAATTATATTGTATACTGGAGACCCGAAGTGCATTATGGGACAAGGAAGAGTTGGCTGAAAAATTGACATGAGTATGGCTATCCAAACCATTTTTGGGTAAAATGAGTTATGAAATATTAATCCCTCAGAATGTTTAGTGATACTACGTTTGCTTAGAAGATTGAGACATAATCAAAATTATATACAGTTTGTTTCTAGTCATAGCTGTCCTTTAATAATAGATATCTGATTACAGCAGTTAAATGATAGTTCTGTCTGGGTCTGATTTGTTCAGTATAATAATGTATAATAATGCCCATATACATCAAATATTTTAAAAATCAAACAGTTAAATTTGCAGAATATATTTCCACATATACCTAAAATAAGTTACTGCACAAAATGGCTGAGTAACAGAAAAAAATTCATTTTAAGTGCAAATACACATTTTCAATCTGCACTGGATAGATATTTACTGCACACAAAAGCTTTTAACGTTGATTGTGGAGTAATACCTGTCTACCATGTGACCCAGCATGTTTTATTGCTTACATAATTGCAGGGAAAGTATTAATGTACAGTGCAAAGAGCAACACATCCAAGCCTGAGCAATATGGGATTGCAAATTTAGTACCCTTAGAAGGATTACAGAAACCATCCTTCTGATCACGTCTTGTCCTGGGTAAGACTTCCTTTATTTACAAATTGCAGTACATTGAGTTAAAAGTCTTATGGCAGGAGTTTGTCCTGTTCTGAGACCCTATTTGTGCAACACAATAATGTCCATAATCAGCTTAGTAAAGGTATTCTGAGTGCACTAAGCTTTTCTAAAACTATGTTAACCTCAAACACTGAGTAGTGCAAAAGTATATTAAACCATCTAGGATTATAGATAAAAATGTAATGGAAAATTATATCCAAACGTCAGTCAGAAATGTTTTGCTAAAAAAATACTTTTCAGCTGTGATCAGTAACTACATAATCACAAATATCAGCTGTACTCTTTATGAACTTCTCTATGCTATACACCACACACTATGAGTCTTATCACAGCTAAACCATTTCACATCTATAATTACTTTGTTTACATGAGCTAGTAATTGAAGATGCAATCGTTGGTTTACTGATTGCCATCATAGATTGCACTGATACTGTTTACATAGAAAACACACCTGCATTTCTGAGATACTGATTCCTGGATGAAACCGAAATGTCTTTCCAGTAAGTTTCTCAAATGCAGTAGGAGATATCAAACATAGGCAGCTGCATTGTAAATAACTAGATTTCACTTGTTTTGACAAAAATGCCTTGTAAATATTCAACAATTATAGCCTAATACTGTGCTTTGCAATGTAATAAAATATGAGAATTGCTAAACACAAATGTCCATCTTTGTTTCCTCTTTGGCAGTTATGTATTGTTCTCTAAATGCTGAAATTAGTCACAAGGGATTTATATGACTTCAACAAGCTATCTAAAGTAGAGACATAGCCAAGGCTTTTGGAATTGTTTTTTTGGACACTGTGCCTTTTCAATACTAACAGAAGAAATAGCCAGGGTGGTAGTCAACATTCAAAAAGCTGATTACTTAGTTAAAAGCATGAAAGCATAAATAGTAATTTGTTTAAAAAAATCTAAAAAAGCGCATGTTGTGGCATATGCCTAGCTATGCCTGTGATCTGATGTCAAATTATACTCTTCAGAGTGAATTTCTACAATTTATAATTTCTCAGCACTGAATGAAAGTACAGAAGTGAATCTGGTCCAGAGACGCTGCCATTGAGTATAGAGTTGTGACTGGACTAGCTCTCCATAATGCTTAAGGAAGCCTGCCTTGGGAGGAGGAGTGTAGTGCAATATGGGTAATGTGAGCTGTGCAGTGCAGTGTGGGTAATAGGAGCTGTGCAGTGCAGTGGCTGTGAGGCAGCATTAGATTTGAGGAGACCTTGTGGAGGAAGTCACGCTACACAATCTAGTGGTACCTTTCTGGAATCATCCTAACACTCTCTCATCTCAGAGCAGCAGAGCTGGTCAAGCTCAGGGGTCTGATGTCCCACCAGGAATTTGTTCAGATCAGTATGGCTACCCCAGAGACTGCTAACAAATAAGAAGTGAGCCAGATCAGGTTTGTGAGGACAAGAGTAATGGAAAAGATGCATGTCCTTGCAGATGTATATTTTTCCAGAATTCTTGTGTTGTTCTGGCACAGATAGTTCCTCCAAAGAATATCACCAGCAGTGACTAAGGAGGGTGCTCACCGCCTCAGTAGAATGGCAGCAGACTCAAGGGAAGAAGCTTCTTCTGCAGGTGGAATCATTAATCAGGAGGAAACAACTAGAGATGGGAGGTGAAAGTGCAAGCATCGTTTTTAAGTCAGTGGGAGTGATGGTGAGAGAACATTCAAGACTGCAATGGTAGGTGTACAGGGTAGGAAGGTTGATAATATTGTTAATGCAGAGACAGATGATCTGGTCATGAAAAGGATCCCAACAGTGTCATAAGAGCTTGATGAACTATCTATGCATTTCACACATGCTAATGTTTTGATAAGTGCTTCCAGCTCATGGCATTTTTACAGCATTTTATACATGTGTTGTTTGTGTGATAGCACTCTTTGGGAGAGTGGGAGTGGTGAAAGAGTAACACATCCTTTCAAACATATCAGTCCCATTCCCCAAATTCCCATTTCTTACATGATACACTCTACTGCCACAGACAGAACTTTTTAAGGATGTGCCACCAGCAATGACTATGGATTTTAGCAACAACCTTCACAGGTTACAGCCACTGGAGAGATGGAGGCAAGAAAAGTAGATACCATTACCATGGCTAGGAGTGATAAAGAATAAATGATACAGTTCACAGAAGAACCTATATGATGTAGGAAGCTTGGTGCTCTTATGAGTGTGGGAATACATGACATTTGAGTAAACAAATCAGAGAAGAGTAGTACATGAGGAGGAGGAGGAGTATGAAGAATGAGGAAGGCTTTCAGTGCGCAGCACAGCTAGAGTATGTTAAAGTGACTCTGCAGCTTAGTCACCAGACTGTTAGAAACATAAAATAATATTTAAAAGAAAGAAATGTAGCACCCTGAGTGAAGAGGAAGGGCAAGCCCATATATGTCTGCACTGTCTTAATACAAAATCTTTCAAGGCTGCACAGTCACTGAAAGGTTTACTCAATTAGTCTTGGCTTGACTGTTCATGCACAGTCTGACTGCACAGTCACTGAAAGGTTTACTCAGTCTTGGCTTGACTGTTCATGCACAGTCTGACTGCACAGTCACTGAAAGGTCTACTCAATTAGTCTTGGCTTGACTGTTCATGCACAGTCTGACTGCACAATCACTGAAATGTTTACTCAATTAGTCTTGGCTTGACTGACCATACACAGTCTGCGCAGCATACCTTTTAATATTCTCAGATGTGGTCTGTCTCCACAGCAAGGGTAAGGCTAATGTGTATATGGTATGTGCATTAATATACTACATGCACAGTCAAACCAGGTGCACTAGCATTGGTATTTCACGTTACCTGGGCTAAGATTCAATCAGATGCAGACCAACAAATCAGCCAGATGTGGTAGTACAGAAAGCAGTACCTTAACCCCCCCGCCCCCTTAGGCAATGAGTAACAATGCATGATGTGCAGTACCATAAGCCCCTGCCCCCTTAGGCAATGAGTAACAATGCATGATGTGCAGGCCTAAAACCTTGCTTCCCATCTCTACAAGGAAGTGTATCATGCTGTCAGAAGGGATGAACTTTTCATGGATGACGAGCCAAGTTGCCGAAAACAGCTACATTTTTAAAGAGCATGTAATTACTTTTCTGAATTAAGGATGAAAAGTAAATGTTTGGAAATCAAATAAAAAAAAAACAAATAAAGAGCCACGAACTATGCACATGGTTCATGTAGATGACTGATTAATATACAGTGTAAAAATCATTGCTTTTCTGAGAGAAAACTTTTTTTTACTTATGTATTCATTTTGTTAACTGGGTAGATGAAAATGTTCCATCTCTGGCCATCTGTATCCATAATTCAGGCCAGAAGGTCAAGGTTAAATGCAACATATATAGACTCATGTGGTCAGCACATTATTAAAACCCACACATATACTTACAGAGCGTGCAGACTGCCCATGGGTAGTGACCAGAGATCAAGACTCAACCCCAGACTCCAGAAGTACAAGGCAAAGAGCTTAACTACTAAGCTGCAGTTATTCCACAAGCTTCATGTGCATTTTTTGAGTTTCTGGAACAAAAGGAAATATTGCAAACCAAAATAAACGGTATGTTGTGAACTGAGTGATGTTTTTCAATTAATCACTGCTACAGTAGCCGTAGCTATATGGGTTACGTCCTACCAAGGTCATAACAGCCAGCCAGCTTCCAAAGCTTCAGGAAAACTATTTTAGAAGTCTGTTTTTATTATGACAAGTAGAAACACCATATGGTATGCAAAGCGTGTGAAACAGAACAGTGGACTCACTTAACCTCCCAACCATGAACTGGCATTGAAACACAACCTTTTTAACAACTGGAAATAGTTCAAGCAGTAATTGCAGGTCTATGTAACAACAACAGTCATGGGTCATTGAGGCAGCTGTCAAAAGATAAGTACTGTTTTTTATTATTTCATTGGGAAGAAATAGAAGTACACACTACTTTTTATTTTGATAAGTTTAAGGTTTACTGTAATTCAAAGAAAAATGTTACGTATGAAATGTACAGAAGTACAAACTCCATGGTCTACCATGATGAAGCCCTGACTAAGACCCAAATGACCTGCATTCAGTTAGCTACCTGGGTACTATAGGAGGTGGGAGTGAGTGGCCAGTGCCAGTTTACCCAACTTGAAATGAGGGTGGCAGCCTGATCCACAGGTGCAGAGACCTTGTCTGGCACAAGGGCTCAATAAGCAATGCTTGCCCACTGTAGCTGAATATGATGGACATGCAAGCATCATCAGATCAGTATTATGGGCCGTGCTTAACACAGTATGCACATAACAAAAACAGAGGAGTGACATTAGAAGAAATTAAGTACAAATCATATGCCTGCCTGGGTGATGGTCTTCCATCAGTCTGACTTTCACCACCAAGAATAAAATTCCCATTGGGCAGTCATGTGTCCAATGTATGATGTATGCTGCAGCTTGAGATGTGAATGAGCCATTCAGACTAGAAAAAGGAAGAGTACTGATGGTCAGCAGCCATGTGATGAAATAGATGAAAAAAACAACATATTAAAGGTATGTTTTTTCACATGTATGCAAGACGAAACTAGTACACATCATAACCAATTTGGCAGCTTACAGAACACATTATTAAAGGACAGTAATTTGTGTGGCATATTAATTAAAACTCTAAATAAAAAGCTGCTTAGAAACTGAGATTTAACTTTACAAAGGGGTTAGAGGAGGTAGGATGCTTGGTAGACAGCCTTTAGGCTGGGATAGTTCTATCAAGTAAGGGATGAAGTTATGTTGCACCAAGGATGGAAAGTTTGGCCCCAACCACACAAAAAGTAAGTTTTGACTTCCACTTGAATTTTGTGTTGTCATTCAAGAGTGGAATTTTATTATAAGTGCACCAGTTGAATGTTTTAGGTATCTCTGCAGAGAAACAAAATTATTAAAGAGCAAGTAAAGGATATATGCAGAGGTACAAGGTGAAAGCTTACAGAAATATATATCTGGAGAGTGTTAAATAAAAAAACAATTCAAACTGTCTAGTTTAGATAAAGTACGAACCCATGTGAACCAGATGAAGTACAGTACATATGGAAAATAGTGCTTGCTAATGTAAATGTTGTAGAAACTGTGTTAAATAGGCCATTTGACAAAAATGTATAAATCACACAGAATGCAACTAAACTGTAAAGAACAAGGTAACCAAGTAAAAGAATATTAAGCCAGTGCTGTCACTAAAACTGTAATATTGTTTAGCACTTTCATCTCTCAGTAGGTGAGACTTCTTCAGAAGAAACTAACGCACTAAAAATATTAAGATTTTGGTGAAGACTTTGGGTTAGTGTTCTTTTGGCTGATTACTTAGTTCTTTGTGTGAACTATAGCCTTTACAGACAGGGATTTTTTTGGTTAAACTGTAAAGAAATTATGGGTATGTAAACGAGTAGATGTCAACTGGCAAAATCAAGCAAGATTTGCTTACTGAAGTTATGAATGATTCTGGCCATTATAAAGAAAATGGGTGCCATATTAAAAAATAGTATTATTATCCACTGTGTAGGATAAGGCTAGAAAACAACAATTTAAAGCAAATATGATGTCCCATAGCATTGTTTATATAAATTTGCAGTGAACAGATAATTACACAATCCTGAAATTAGTCTTTCTTTGTATACAGGATAAATTATCCCCGGGATTCATGAAGCTCGGCGCAAGGCCGGCGTAAGGCCTGCGCCGGCGGTGCATGGAATATCCGGCGCAGTAGCGCCATATACATATTAATGAGAGTGCACCGGAATCACAGACACGTGCGTAGTGTACGTGAGCGAGCCCAGGTAGGATGCGTCTGGAGGCGTGTCTAAGCCAGCATGAGGTGAGCAACCTAATGTGCTGACAGCCATGGTCCGCCCACAATAGTAATGGCAGCAGCCAGGTCCTGTGCAGAATGAAACGCATGTACAGTATGCAACATAGTCCCCGTCCCAAATTAATGGAGAAGCAAATAGAAGCCACGAAGGCATAAGTGTACCCGTCCAAGGAGTAAAGGATACGCATAAGACCGCGTCGTCCGCAATGCACTGTCAGTGTTTACACTCAGAGAAGGTGTACAGTCGCATGTCAGCGCCGCACCGACATAGAGCAGCGACTAAGGTCACCACCTGTCTCACTTTGGTTGGGGCAGTCACTCCATGGACAGTTGTGTCCCGAAAAACGATTAGAAATGGCTGACGTGCTACGATTGTAGGACACAATGATATCCCGTATTTAATGTAATGGTAGCATGAATTGGTTATTTCTGTAACAGAAATACCTAAATGACACAAAAACAGAATAAGCAAGGAAATTGCCACAATAATAAGCATATTATTTAGGCAAGCAAGTGAATTTCCATGCTATATAGTGACTGTTTGTATGTGTCGGCCTGTAAAGTCAGATGTGAGTCCCGGAAATATCCCAGATCGGAAAATGGAAAAGGTGGAAACCCCAGTAGCGACATGGGCATGGTCACCAGGGTTACCTGCTGTCCCAATGTGCCATGGACAGTCCCTGATTGGACAGTCGTGTCCCTGCAACAATCGTAAAAATGGAAAATGACCTCCGATCCCCTGCCACGCAAAGTCCCGCAATATACATGTAAAAAGCATAAAACATATACATTACGATATGGAACACAGACATGGCATAAGAAAATAAATAAGGAACCCAAACGCTTACAGAATAAGCTCATAGTATGGCAAACAAGTGAAGTTCTGTCAACCCTTTTT